>NW_017670950.1:11834-228268 GCF_001879085.1 Nicotiana attenuata
TAAGGATAAGTCAAGCATGGTCAACCAGGAATTGGAAGCAAGCATTGTGACCCCATCTAGGGAGGAGGAAGTAGTGGACGTTAATGCAATGAAGGAGGAGATGTATAAACTGAAGCAACAAATGGCCGAGATGTACCAGGCCTGGTCGAAGGGACATCCACCACCAGCCTATCCTGCTAACCCCACCTACCTCCCACCACTAGCTCAGCCTCAAGATCCTCCCACAGTGAATTCATCGCCGGCTTTCCCTACTTACCAGCAGTACTACGGAACCACCTCTCAAACACCACCACCTCCACCACCCAAACAAATTCCATGCCCTCCACTACCAACTACTCCTGTGTTCGTGGCTCCCCCACACTACACAGGTCTTCTAGCGAACCTTTGTTCCAAACCCATGATAACCAGTATTACCCACCCGAAGCCACTTTCAAACCGCCAGAGCCATGCCCTTACACTCCCCGTCTTGATCTTTCAGCTGAGGAAGAAAAGCCTCCCAAAAACCCTGAGCAAGAGGAAATGATACGGAAGGTTAAGAGCTTAGAACAGTCATTCCGAAATATGCAGGGGCTCGGAGGACAAGTGAGTGTAGCCTACAAGGACCTGTGCCTGTTTCCTGATGTCCAGTTGCCAGCAGGATTCAAGATGCCCAAGTTTGACCTATATGATGGCCATGGTGATCCGGTGGCCCACTTACGGGGGTTCTGCAGCAAGATGAGAGGAGCTGGAGGAAGGGACGAGTTGTTAATGGCTTACTTTAGTCAAAGTCTAAGTGGAGCGGCTTTGGAGTGGTACATACGACAGGATCATGCTCGATGGTACACTTGGGACGACCTGGCCCAAGCATTTGCATGTCATTTTTAGTACAATCTCGAAATTGTCCCGGACCGTTTGTCACTAACTAAAATTGAGAAGAAGCTCGGAGAAAGCTTCAGAGAGTATGGTTTTCGGTGGAGAGAGCAGGCGGCAAGAGTCGATCTGGTGTCAGCAGTGGGAAAAACTTTCAACGAGGTCGTGAAAATGGGAAGTATGGTAGAAGAGGGTCTCAAGTCTAACAAGATTATGAGCTATTCAGCAATCGAAGCAACTACTCAGGCTATTCAGAGCGGCACTGGAGGAGTATTGGGAAAGAAGAAGAAAGAAGAGGTTGCAGTAGTGGAATCGAGAGCTTGGTCCAGAGGTCCATCACCATATTATCACCAACCTCGCCCTCACCCCCAAACCTAGCCACACACCCCATATGGCCCACCGCAGCACTATTACCCACCTCCCGCTCCCCATTTCTATCCACGATGCCCAGACATACCCCTAACCTCCTACGATGCACAATGGCGCGCACCCACCCCACAAAATACTTACTCAGCTCAAAACACTTGCCCACCCCCAAGAACCAACAATAATCCCACTGGAACCGGCTTTCGACCTAACCCTGCATTTAAGAATGATAGGTTGCAAAAGAAGAAGACTTTCACTTCCTTGGGTGAATCTTACACTAGCTTGTACCATAGGTTGAGACAGTTGGGCATGCTGAACCCGATCGAACCCAAATTGCCAAATCCTCCCCCAAGGAATCTGGACCACTCTGTGAGTTGTGAGTATTGCTCAGGTGCGCCGGGACATGACACAGAAAAATGTTGGCACTTGAAAATGGCTATCCAAGAGCTCATTGATACTCGCCGAATTGAAGTGCAAGCCCCAGAAACGCCTAACATCACCCAAAATCCATTACCAACTCATCACGAGACCCATATGATCGAGCTAGTCCAAAAGGGAGAGCATAAGAAGCCGTCACAAACCATAATGATGATCATGGCTAGTGAGGATAAATCAAATGAGAAACTAGCAAAGGAGAAAGCATCAATCAAGGTAGGAGAAACAGTTGGCAAACCAGTTGTAGTGATGAAGAAAGAGCTTTTGAGCAGTGTTGCAGAAAAATAAGAACCAGTTAAAGTGGTAGTATCCGGGGCAGCTGTCAAGCCCGCTGTGATCGTAAAAGGGGCTCGCACAGAGCCAGTTGTCATCAAGCCAGTGACTTACCTACCGGTAATTAGTGGAAAGGCCGTCCCATGGAATTACGGCCGAGTGACAGTGATGTATCAGGGAGAGGAAGTTAAGGAAGAAGTTTGTGAAACACATGGATTGACTCGCTCAGGGAGATGCTTTGCTCCTGATGAGATGAGAAGGGCTAAACTCACCAAAGATAATCCAGTATCAGTGAAGAAAGCTGTAACTGAAGAGGAAGCAGAAGAATTTTTGAAGAAGATGAAGGCACAGGATTATTCCATTGTAGAACAGTTGAGAACGACCCCGACGCAAATCTCTTTGCTATCATTATTGATTCACTCAGATGAGCACCGCCAAGCATTGATGAAAATTCTGAATGAGGCCTACGTTCCTGATAAAATTTCTGTGAACCATTTAGAGAAAATAGCAAACAAGATCTTTGAAGTCAACAGGGTTACATTTTCTGATGATGAGCTGCCTTTGGAAGGCACTGAACATAATAAAGCACTCTACCTCACGGTTAAATGTGAATACTCCGTGGTCACCCGGGTGCTTGTTGATAACGGGTCCAGTGCAAACATTTGCCCTCTCTCCACCCTGGAAAAGTTAAAAGTGGACAGTGAGAGAATTCATAAGAATAGCATTTGCGTGCGAGGATTTGATGGAGGAGGCAAGGACATTGTTCGGATATAGTGCTAGAGCTGACAATAGGCCTAGTTGAATTCACTATGGAGTTCCAGGTGCTCGATATGGCTGTCTCTTACAATTTCTTGTTAGGCCGACCCTGGATCCATGCAGCAAAGGCAGTGCCATCTACCTTGCACCAGATGGTTAAATTCGAGTGGGACAGACAAGAGATTGTGGTGCATGGGGAAGATAGTTCGTGTACTCTGGGTGATGCCATTGTGCCTTTTATAGAAGCTGAGAATGACAAAGGTCCATGGGTTTATCAAGTCTTTGATACGGTATCGGTTGAGAAGATCCCGGAAGGGAAGTGTATTCATGTGCCAAAGGTAGCTGCTGCATCCGTCATGGTTGCGTCGGAAATGCTGAAGAACGGATTTGTACCTGGAAAAGGACTGGGTGCTTCTTTACAAGGCATCGTACAGCCCGTATCCCTTCCTGCAAACCTGGATACTTTTGGTTTGGGTTTCAAGCCCACTGCTGCTGACATAAGGCGAGCTAGAAAGATGAAAAAGAAAGCATGGACCCTTCCAAAACCCGTCCCCCGCCTTTCCCGTTCCTTTGTCAGGCCTGGTACTAAGAAGCGCCTAACAACATCAATGCCCAATGGTGTGGTTGATCCCGACAAGGAGCTGATTGAGAGGTTTGAAAAGTTGTTTTATGAGGTGAATGTGTTGGAGGCCGGAGAGGGTCCAAGCAAGGCAGATGTTCAGTTCGTGGGGCCCCGGGCAAAGCTTAACAATTGGGAAGCAACTCCCCGTCCTACCCGGAGGGAGTCTTGGTAGTTAGTTTTGATTTCCTTTCAGTTTAATCTGGATTATTTCCAAGGTTGTAATTCGGATGCTATGTTCCGTCCGTTTGGATGAGTTAAACCTTGTTATCTTAAATATTAATGAAATGCAATTTCCCTCTTTTTCATTCCTGATAGTTGTTATTTTTGCCTTTCTTTTCTTTCTTGTACAGTCCCTTTTACGCTGGTTTCAGTGATGTGTCATGCATGAGGAGTCTTCAGCCCAGTCTTAAATGCCAATCTAACTCAGACATAATAATACAAGAAATTGAGTGTAATGATGAAATGGAATATGATGATGAGGAAGCTTTTGAGGAAATCAGTAAAGAATTAAGCCATTTTGAAGAAAAACCCAAACCTAATCTGAATGACACAGAGGCAATCAATTTAGGGGATCAGGAGAATGTGCGGGAAACGAAAATAAGTGTCCACTTGGAACCTCAGCTCAGGGAAGAGATAATTAAAGCACTTTTTGAGTATAAGGATGTTTTTGCATGGTCATATGACGACATGCCAGGTTTAAGCACTGATTTGGTGGTTCACAAATTGCCCACTGACCCAGCATGCCCTCCGGTCAAGCAGAAGCTAAGGAAATTTAAAACAGACATTAGTGTGAAAATCAAAGAAGAGGTCACCAAACAGTTTGAGGCAAAGGTCATCAGGGTCTCGCGGTATCCCACCTGGTTAGCCAATGTTGTGCCTGTGCCAAAGAAGGATGGAAAGACCAGAGTGTGCGTAGATTACCGTGACCTCAATAAGGCAAGCCCGAAGGACAACTTCCCACTACCAAACATCCACATATTGATTGACAATTGTGCCAAACATGAGATTGGTTCCTTCGTGGATTGTTATGCGGGCTATCACCAGATTTTGATGGATGAGGAGGATGCGGAAAAGACGGCATTCATCACGCCCTGGGGAACGTATTGTTATAGAGTCATGCCATTTGGGTTGAAGAACGCAGGAGCAACTTATATGAGGGCGATGACCACTATGTTCCATGACATGATACATCAGGAAATTGAGGTCTATGTGGACGACGTGATCATAAAGTCGAGAAAACGATGTGACCATGTCAGGGATTTGAGGAAATTCTTCCAGAGACTCCGCAGGTACAACCTCAAGCTTAATCCAGCAAAGTGTGCGTTTGGAGTTCCATCTGGGAAGTTATTGGGATTCGTGGTGAGTCGACGCGGTATTGAGTTAGACCCGTCTAAGATCAAAGCCATTCAGGAGCTACCGCCGCCAAGGAACAAGAAAGAGGTGATGAGTTTGCTTGGCAGATTGAATTACATCAGCAGGTTCATTGCCCAGCTTACAACGACTTGCGAGCCCATCTTTAAGCTGCTAAAGAAAGATGCTGCGGTCAGATGGACGGATGAGTGTCAAGCGGCATTTGACAAGATTAAGAAGTATTTGGCTAGTCCACCCGTGTTGGTCCCACCGGAACCGGGAAGACCCTTGATCCTTTATCTGACCGTTTTGGATAATTCTTTTGGTTGTGTACTGGGGCAACATGACATCACAGGAAGGAAAGAGCAGGCGATTTACTACCTCAGCAAGAAGTTCACAACATATGAGGTGAAGTACGCTTAACTTGAGAGGACGTGCTGTGCCTTAACTTGGGTAGCGCAGAAGTTGAAACATTACTTGTCAGCATATTGGCACCTATCTCATCTCTCGGTTGGACCCGTTGAAGTACATTTTTCAGAAACCCATGCCCACAGGGAGGTTGGCGAAATGGCAAATCTTGCTTACGGAGTTTGATATTGTCTACGTGAGTCGGACTGCAATGAAAGCACAAGCGCTGGCTGATCATTTGGCCGAGAATCCAGTTGATGATGAATATGAGCCTTTGAAAATATACTTTCCCGACGAAGAGATAATGCATGTTGAAGAATTAGAACAAGTCGAGAAGCCAGGATGGAAATTATTCTTTGATGGAGCTGCCAACGCTAAGGGTGTTGGGATAGGAGCAGTACTGATTTCTGAGACAGGGCAACACTACCCTGTCACTGCTCAACTTCGTTTCTATTGCACCAATAACATGGCTGAATACGAGGCATGTATCTTGGGTTTGAGATTAGCTATAGACGGGTGTCCAGGAAATCTTGGTCATGGGTGACTCGGATCTTCTGGTACACCAGATTCAAGGCGAATGGGAGACGCGAGATTTGAAGCTCATACCATATCGGCAATGTTTGCATGAACTTTGTCAACGATTCCAATCAATAGACTTCAAGCACATTCCAAGGATTCACAATGAGGTTGCCGACGCTTTGGCCACTTTGGCGTCAATGTTGCATCATCCAGACAAGGCTTATGTGGATCCGTTACAGATTCAGGTCCGAGATCAACATGCCTATTGTAATATGGTAAAAGAAGAGCTTGATGGTGAGCCATGGTTCCATGATATCAAAGAATATCTCCGGATGGGAGTATACCCAGCACAAGCTACAGGGGATCGAAAGAGAGCAGTTCGACACTTGGCAAACGGATTTTTCTTCAGCGGAGGAGTGTTGTACAAGAGAACTCCAGATCTTGGATTGTTGAGATGCATGGATGCTAAATAGGCTACAGTTATCATGGCTGAGGTACATGCGGGAGTTTGCGGACCTCATATGAGTGGATATGTATTGGCAAAGAAGATTCTCCGAGCAGGTTATTATTGGCTTACTATGGAACGGGATTGCATCAGTTTCGTGAGCAAGTGTCATCAATGTCAGGTACATGGAGATTTGATTCATTCTCCACCATCTGAATTGCATACAATGTCAGCATCATGGCCGTTCGTTGCTTGGGGAATGGATGTCATTGGACCGATCGAGCCAGCGACGTCAAATGGGCACCGGTTCATTCCGGTAGCTATTGATTATTTCACTAAGTGGGTTGAAGCAAAAACCTTCAAATCTGTGACCAAGAAGGCAGTGGTTGATTTCGTGCATTCAAATATCATATGTCGGTTTGGGATCCCGAAGGTAATCATCACAGACAATGGTGCCAATCTCAACAGTCATTTGATGGCCGAGACATGCCAGCAGTTTAAGATCACGCACCGCAATTCCACCCCATATCGTCCTAAGGCAAATGGAGCAGTCGAAGCAGCTAACAAGAACATCAAGAAAGTACTTCGGAAAATGGTAGAGGGGTCCAGACAATGGCATGAGAAATTACCTTTTGCCCTTTTAGGCTATCGCACTACTGTCCGCACTTCAATAGGGGCAACTCCTTATTCACTGGTGTACGGAATTGAAGCAGTAATACCCGCAGAGGTTGAAATCCTGTCCCTTCGGATCATCGCCGAGGCGGAAATTGATGATGTTGAATGGGTTAAAGCTTGCTTGGAGAAACTAAGTTTGATTGATGAAAAGAGATTGGCAGCAGTGTGTCACGGTCAGTTGTACCAACAGAGAATGGCAAGAGCATATAACAAGAAAGTGCGCCCACGGAAGTTTGAAGTAGGACAGTTGGTGTTGAGACGTATCCTACCTCATTGGGCTGAGGCAAAAGGAAAGTTCGCCCCAAACTCGCAGGGGCCATTTGTCGTAACCAGAGTGTTGTCCAATGGCGCTTTGTATTTGACAGATGTGGAAGGAAAATGTGTAGAAATGGCTATCAACTCTGACGCAGTCAAGCGATACTATGTATGATTTCTTGGTTTAATTGTACTTTATTGTATTTGGCATATTTTTTAGATTGAAATGACGAAGGCATTTATTTCTGCTATCCAAACACTTTATCCTTTGTTAACCCTCTTGAGCCTCATTTACTTTCTTTCGTACCCCTCTTTCGGAATCAATAACAACTCGGAAGCTCGAGCAAAGCAAAACAGTGAAGAAATAAGAAACCACAGTCCCACGGAAAGAAAAAAAAAAGAAAAAAAAGAAGAGAAGAGAAAAAAAAAAGAAGAAAAGAAAAGAAGAGAAAGTGGAAGAAAAAGAAAGGAAAAATCGCAACAACAAAGTAATTCCTATGACCTGAACTACGTTTGACTTGATCCCGAAAGGGTACGTAGGCAGCCTCTCCTTGGGGTTCAGTCATACCAAAACAAAATCCCAAAAGTCCCCACGAAAGGAACTGGGGCAGCAGTTATGGTTGTGCAAGGAAGTTGATTCCGAAAGTTGTAGTTACGAACCCATATTGAATTGTTTTAGAGCCTTTTATACCCTTTCTTTCTAACCCTATCCAAAAGCCTGCATTACGGTCCAAAGAAAGACCTTTCGATCAATCTTCAGGAAGTGCCAATACGAGCAAGTAAAAGTGATTCACATCAGGGGCAACACTCCGGTGCAAGGAAAAAATAAAAAATGAGAGAGTCTTATCGGTGAAAACCCTCACGGGCACCGTAAGGCGAAGTGAGTCGAGAGAAATCAAAATGAGAGAGTCTTATTGGTGAAAACCCTCATGGGCACTGTAAGGCGAAGATGAGTTTTCAGGCAAAAGAGACATGTCCGTGGTCAAAGATGCTCAGGATATTGCAAGACGAGAAAGGTTTGGGTTTGGATAAAAAACAGGTTGTGAAAGTCCGGAACAGCAAATGTGGCGGTCGAAGTTGATTAGTAGACAGACTGGGTTGATTAATCCAAAATGCATGGCATGCTCAATGGTACCAGCTGTTCCACTCAGATAAGTTTCATTCTCTCCTTTCTTCATCACAAATCATCCGTTCTCGGATTCTCTTTATCTTTAACCCTTGAGGTCATTGCATTTCATTCTTTTGAGGTCTATCTCTAGGATGTTTCAGTGTCAATTCTGTTCGAAACAAAGGAGGGAATATCAAAGCTAACTACCAGCTTCCTAGTTGCACAGATAGGGCCAGAGCATATCAAAGATGGCCAAAAGCAAAGGAAGTCATAAAGGACCACTGGAAGTTTCATTGTTGGATTAGTTGGATAATTGTGGGGAAGAAGTGAAATACCAGAAGAGGGGTCGGAAACACAAAAACATTAATATGGGATAGAACACTTGGGTCATCAGAGTCAAGGGGTTGAAATTCGGTCAGGAATTCAAGGGGATTCAAAGCAAGGCCAGGAAAGCGGGACGGAGTAAAGCCCAGCAGTAGGGATGTACCTAGCAAGAATGCCAGCAACTAGCCACCATTTTTTAAAATTGACAAGATTTTTTCTTTGATTGAAACAGGGGCAAAAATTTCGTTCATTTGAGAGAAACCCTCCTTAAGGGAAGCTAGCACCCAAGCAGGTATGACTAGAAACTCTCAGGACCCTCCTGAAAAATGGGACTTAGTTTAAATCCCAAAACAATCATGAGTAGCATAATTTAGCATAAATGTACGCCAAGGAACATAAGTGGTTTCAAAGTTGCCTGTTTAAGATAGGATTTAATTAGGAGCTGTCAGGACCCTCCTGAATAATAGGACACAGTTTTAAGATCTCCTTAGGTAACAAAATTAATTGTAGGATAGTATAATTTAGCCGTAGAATTGGCACACTAGGATAAGACTTGAATTTTGATTTGCAGGACCCTCCTGGATAATGGGACGTAGTTTTAAGATCTCCTTAGGTAACAAAATACAGTGGAAGTCGTACCTTCAGTAGATATAGCTTAGGTTAACATTGTCTTTTAATTAGTAGTTGTCAGGACCCGCCTGGATAATGGGAAGTAGTTTAAGACCTTCTAAGACAACAAATGTAGTGGGAGTAATACCTTTAGAAGATATAGCTTAGGCTCGTAATTGTTAGAAGTTGTCAGGACCTCCCTGGATAATAGGACTTAGCTTTCAAATCCTTATAATAGTTGGTAGAATAATTCAGTTTAACACTTACCCATGTACCTAGCCACCAAACTGGGGCAGAAAATTTTCTTTGTTTGTTTTGCAGCGGTCAGGAGCCCACCTGGAGAACAAGGGAATACTTTTCAAGTTCAGCAGTCAGGAGCCCACCTGGAGAACAAGGGAATGCTTTTCAAGTTCAGCAATCAGGAGCCCACCTGGAGAACAAGGGGATACTTTTCAAGTTTCAGAAGTCAGAAGCCCGCCTGGAGAACAGAGGCATACATTTCAAGTTTCAGCAGTCAGGAGCCCGCCTGGAGAACAGAGGTATTACAATTCAAATTTTAGTTTTAATTTTTAATATTTGATAACATGATGTGCCCAGTCGTCAAACTGGGGCAGGAAATTTTCTTTGTTTGTCTATTTTGTTGCAGTCAGGAGCCCACCTGGAGAACAAGGGAATACTTTTCAAGCACTGCCATCAGGAGCCCACCTAGAAAACAAGAGAGTACCTTTCAAGCGTCAGCGGTCAGGAGCCCGCCTGAAGAATAGAGGCACATATTTCAAACTTCAGCAGTCAAGCATCACTCGGAAGAATGACAAGAATCTCCAATCACAATTCAAGGCAATAACAAGGATTCCATCAAAAGAATACAAGTTCAAGGCAACACTGGAGCAAGTTTGAAGACATAGATAGGACCTTTTTGTAATTCATAGATCATAGCATAGGGTAGCTTCTTTTGTTTTAACACGGTGTAATAAGGAGGTCAGCGAGTAGTAACAGCAGCAACAACAGTGAAATCACAGCTCCTGGTAGTCCCAGCTACCAAACCTTCCCGAACTACACTGACCTGATCCCTTTTTAGCCAAGGATATGTAAGCAACCTCCGAAGCAGGGTGCGGTCAAAACTTTGTCAAAATTGCTTCACACGGAATATTCGAACGGGCAAAAATCGCTCGTTTCTGCTCACTTATCTTTGCACGAAACCTTTTCATGTTTCCGGGCAAAGAGGGGCAGCTGCGAGCACGTGATTTTTGCCCTACATGAATTATTCCCACAAAATTCAAACAAAATGATTTCTTTCATTATTTGGCAATTTTGTGAATTTTGTGTTATTTTTGTTGATTGTTTGCATTTTGTTTGTGCATTTTAATTAGTAAATACAAAATACTTGGCATTTGCATTTAGAATTTAATTTTACATTTTTAGGATTAATTATTAGTTAAGTTGTAAAAATGGTCCTTTTTGCATTTATAGTTTTAATTTGTCCTAGTTTGCATTTAAATCAGGAATTAGGGAATTAGGAATTAAGTAATATAATTTAGAGTTAATTTGGTTTTTGACTTTTAATTTGTCATTTTAACAAAAATCAGAACAAAAAAGAGAAAAATAAATAAAAGAAATAAAAAGGAGAAAACAAATTAAAAAAAAAAGGTCTTAATAAAGGACCCAAATTGGGCCACCCTCTAATTCTGCCTCAGCCCAATACATACACACTCCTAGCCCAAAACCCCTTCAGACCAGTTGCCCGGCCAAGCCCAGATATTCAATAACCCGGTCCAGTCCCCAGGCTTCCAAACGACGTCGTTTTAATTCCATAAGATCTGAGCCGTCGATGTTACTTGATCCAACGGCTCAGAACTAGGGTCAACTTAATATATAATGGTCGGATTCCCTTACCCCCCCCCCTTTCCATTTCCGTCTCAGATTACCCTATACACACAAAACCTAACGCCACCACACCTCCGTCGCCCTCCGCCGTTCGCCGCCGGCCGGAAATCGTCTCCGCCGGCGGCGAGTTTCCAATGACCACCAAAATAACACCCCTGAACCACCTTCACCTCCTCTTTCCATATCCGGGTTTAGTTTCCTTCAAATCACAACCAATCTTCTCGAATATTGAATCAAAGACTCCGGTCAAAACCTTAACTTCTCCAAATCCAATCAAACTCACACCCCATACTCCCCTTACTCCCCTTTTCACAAACCCCTAGCTATTGTCCTTCGAATCCCACCGGACTTTCTCGAATTTCGGATCGAAGTTTTGCCCAGAAAACCCTAAGTTCTCAAAGTTCAGGGTTCGCTTGATTTTGGACTGTAATAGTCTTTAATCTTGTGTTTCTCATGGAAACACATGATTAAGGACAGTTTCAGTCCGGATATTTCAAAAGGCTGGCCGGAATTCCATTTATTTTTACTGAGGTATTTCTTTCATTTTTCCTTTTTCTATTTTAATCCCGTTCTTAGTGTTTGTTTTTGTTTTAAGTCAGTAAGGTTTCTTCTCTTTGATTTGGTATTTGATTTCAATTAGTTGATCCATAGAGGTTACTGCTAATTTGATGTTAATCCTGTTCGTTTATTGTTAATTGTTAGTTCACTGGTTACCTTAGGTTAATTAGAATTAATGTAATTAGTTAATTTGGTTTTAGATTTGTTTGGATATAGCTGATTAGTCTAACCTTTGATTGACTAACCTTAGTTAGTTTAAATTAAGTTTAACTAGTTTTAAGAGTTAGTTTGGTTGATTTGGTGATTTCAGTTGAATGAAAGGGTAAGTTGGGTAATTCAAAGATAGGGAATCTTTAATAACTGATTTAGAATTCCCTAGAACATTCTAGAAGGGATTCAAATCAGAATTTTAGTAACTTAGTGGTGTAACTTGAGCAACAAGTTAATAATTCAGGGACTAAAAGCTAAAACTGAAAATCTGAAGGCTGCCCCTCACATTTGCCTATAAAAGGCAGTGTCTTCTGCCTTAGGAAAGGAGTTTTTGGAGTCCTCAAAATAAAATCCCCCCCAAAAATCAGTATTCTCTCAGCTCCTCAGATCTGAGATAGAAATTCAAAAATTTAAAAAGCCAAAAACAATAGAAATTACAAAAAATCCAAAAAAAACTGTGCTGTTCAAGTTTCTTAGTTTAAATTCAAGTTTAGAGGTCAATTTGCATTTCCTAGTTCAGTTCTAGTAATCGGAACTTTCAGAGGTGTTTCTGTTTGATTTCGGGTAATTTTTGGAGTTCAATCGAGTCAGTTTGGTAATCATTTGGTTGCTGCATTTCTATGGTGTGTTACTGGTTTGGGTGAAGCTATTTTTGGATCAAAATCACTCCTATTTGATGGTTATTGCTGTTGAGACTTGATGATTGTTCCTGTTAGCTGTTGAATTGCTGCTGACCCTTCCTTTTCTTCTCATATTTCCAATACCAGGTACAAATTCGAACTATGGATGGCTGTAGCTTTGAGTTGAGATGCTGAAATAAAAATGCACTTTCCTTTACCCTCTGAAACTGGCGTGTTCATACTATCATAGTAGAAGATATGATATGTGATATGTATTTGTTTAGGTTTACATTTAGTTTGTGTTTATGTTGTATAACTCGGACTGTGAATGGTTTGGATTATTAAACTTTAGATCTAAGTTCAAATCTTCTAAACTAGTAGCCTCAGTGTATGTATTTGGAGTTCTGTGATGGTTTTAGTAATAACATCAACAGTTTATCTCTAGACTCACGGATTATACAGTGATATCTGAAACTAGTTAGCTTGATTTGAGTTTAAGTCATTAACTATTAGTATACAGTGTTGGAAAAATCACGTAATTGAGCTGTTTGGATCTAATCACTTAAGGTTTGAATCCATGACTACCGCTGTTGAGTACAATCTATGATTTCAATTTGTGTCTCATTTTAGTGACGTTTAGGAACTAACTAGTAGACAAGTAAGTAAAACAATCTGAGTATGAAACTAAAATTTAACGGAGCAATAGTTCTTCAATTTGAGTAAATGAATATTTCGCCTGGCTACCAGTTACTAAACACGTTTTGGTTACTTTGGAACAAGTTCAATGTGCAGTTGGCCTTGAGATCTGAGGTCTCCAAAGGGCTTGGGCTACGAACTTTGGCCCAAATTGTGACTGAAATCTGATCGTAGTCTTAGAAGTTCGAAATGAGGACCTCTGTGAAGTTTGGCCCGTGCATGCCACCTGAATGTTGGGGCCTGGGCCACAGTCAGCAAATGGCCAATTTGGTAGTACAGACCTGGGTGTAATTTCCTTTCATTGGGCTTGTCTTGGAGCCCAAAGGCTGGACCATGGTGCAGAATTATCATTTGGTCCAGTAACAAATTAAGTAGGACTTTTCCTTCATTGTTAGAGACAAGTAAAAATAGGGAATCATAGTTGCTTTTAGGTTTGCCTTTTAAAATAATAAATGGTGTGAGCCTCGCCAAACAAAATACATAAATTGCGGGGCCCTCAATAAATGTTTGTGTTAAAATACTTAGATTTCGGGACGGGTCATTTAGCGAATTTCACGGCTTTCCTCAAAGATAATCACACGTTAGTTGCTCTAGGTCCGTTACTTAAATAATTTTACCTTCCTAGATACGGGTGCACATTTATGTGACCCAAATCCAAATCTCAACAAAGTCGAAATGTGTCAAAAACCGCGGGTGCATTTATGTGACGCGGTTCGAGACACGTTTTCACGACGTTGAAATTCTCTTTAAAATAATAAATAAAAGTGGTTCAAAGTTATAAAGCACATAGGTTAAAACATGTACTAGAATCAAATAAATAAGCCAAATATGACAGTTGAGCGACCGTGCTAGAACCACGGAACCCGGGAATGCCTAACACCTTCTCCCGGGTTAACAGAATTCCTTATCCTGATTTCTGGATGGCGGACTGTTAACAGAGTCATAATTTCCTCGGTTCGGGATTCTAAACCGGTGACTTGGGACACCATTAATCTCTTAAGTGGCGACTCTGAATTGTAATAATAAATCTTGTTCCGATTGTCCTTTAAGTGGAAAAACTCCTTTATGCCCTTGCGGATGTAGCGAAAAAGGAGGCGTGACAGTACTTACCCCTAATTGTCTATTCTGTACATGATGCTCTACTTGATTTCTTTCCTTAAACATTTTCTGCCCATTACCGTTGGTTGATTATCCCTTAAGTAAAGGAGTACTTGCATTGATTTGATTCTGATTAGTACTTGGTTCCATAATTACTACACAATTATAATTCTTGCCTTATTTTACATGGTTTCAAACTACTATATATACACACTCTCTCATTAACACAAAGAGGAACAATTTTAGTTCTGAACTCACACTTACACTCAAAACACTCTCTCTTGCTTTACTACTTATACTGTGGCCTGTTTAGCTGGTTGAAAGCCAAAGCTATATTTCAATGTCCTGCTACCTTTCTTTACTACATTTTGCTTCTTTGAACTGGTATGTTCTAATTAAGTTTTCAGCATCAACAACAACATGGTTACTTAATGTTCTTGCATTCTTATCTGCCTACTGCCTGTATCTATTTCAGTACCTTTATTTAGAATGCTGTAATTTCTTTTCTCCTATCTGAATCAATGCATTATGAATCCTAAATCCCTACCCCAATGTGTTTGATACTTATGGTTTGTTTGGGGCATGACAACATCGAATATTGCTGAACATGGCTCAAACTTGGTCCTCCTAGGATCATAACCTCCATGTCACCCTCATATGTTATATGTTCTGGTTGATTTACAAGCATGACAACACCCCTATTGCTGTGCATGCCTAGAATTGTCTCATGCCTAAGTATATAGGCCCTTGCAATGGATTCCCAATCCCCTGCCCCTTTGGTGTGAAATTATCAGCTCTTTAAAGTATTAACGACTGTCTCCCATCACCCTTTCCCTTTTCTTTGTTCCCTCAGTTTTTTAAAACTCAGTTTCTGCACTTCCACTCTCTCTTAGACTTAAGTCATGCCCCCCTCATGTGAGCCTTGCCTTGGGACCCATGAGCTCCCTCTGAACTTGGACACATGAGGGCTGACATTTCCACACTGCACTTGTTCCTATTTTGGTGATGTAATTTGGTGTGAGCCCTTCCCAGGGTCCTATTGAGGCTCTTAGGGAATTCTAATACACTTAAGTTTGAGAAAGGCTTTGAAGCAATGGCATCTTAAGGCAGTTATTCCATAGCTCAGGGAGGAACCAAGAATCGGGCCTCCTCTAGTTGTATTTTATGTATTTTGATGTAATTCAATATTCCTGGTTTGTAATAATTTGTAATAAACGATTGGGGCTGGCTAGTGAAAAGGATTGGGTATTTATGCATGTCAAGGGTAGAAACCATGCCTATAGGACTATTTTGAACTTCTGCATATTCAAACTACATTTAGAAACCATGCCTATAGGGTATTTTAATGCTGCAAACTGCATTTAGAAACCATGCCTATAGGATAATTTAATGCTGCAAACTGCATTTAGAAACCATGTCTATAAGACTTCTTGTTCAACTTCATATCTAGATAACCTGCCTATAGGGATCATCTAAAATTCTACACATTTGTCACCATTTTGATATCATGTTTTAGGGCCCAATTAATTATAACCCAGTAGCATGCTGAAATCAATAACATATAGAAATCATGCCTATAGGGGTCCATAAGTATAATCCTGTTTTTTTCAACTCACATGCAATGTTAGGATCTAAAATCAGTAAGGCATAGAAATCATGCCTATAGGGACTCTTAAATAAATCTGTTTCGCTTCATTCACAGTCAATGTTAGATAGCATGATCCTAGGGATTAAAATCGGTAATAGTAGATACTATCACCTGCAGAGTCTGTAACCAGTCTCATTTAATTTTGTCCATTCTGAACCTCTTTTCAATAATCTGATTCCCTTGCTCAATAAGGTTTAGCAAGCTTGCCTATGGGATGTCAAACAATTCGTTTTAAGTTCTACTGTCTCATCATCTTCTGAACTAAATAGATATCATGCCTATAGGACCCCATCTAAACACTTAGGCAAACCTTAGGCAGTATAAATAAAATTGAACTCGCCTCTGTTATTTGTTACAATCAATAGGTAGTCCTGCTTCTGTTTCCTAACTGAGTCGTGTAATAAGCCAGGCCTGCTGCATCAACACTCTCCTCTTCCCTCAAGTATATCTTTTAGAATCAGACCTTACTCATTTGTTTAAGTCGTGCTATTGCATTGTTTTGTTTGAAGGAGGTATACTTGAGCCTTATGTGTTTATGTGTTTCCCCTTTAATCTGCAGTCTTTATATGTTTTGTATGTCGCCTTAGAATTTTTACCTTTGAAACTTCAAGTAAGCCTAATATCCCTCCCTTTTAGGATTAGTAGTCCTAAGCGCCTCCGGGACTGATAGGAATGGGGCGGGTAATAGCATGCAATAAGTAATCGAGACCAATCCGCGCTTTAATACCTTAACGGGGTGGGAAGGGTAGATATGGATATGATGACCGGTGCGTTAATACCACGTGTAGCCCCTCTCTTGAGGAGTGATTACCAGGTATTGCATTGATGTGATCTATATTTAATACAAACCTAGGACCCCTTTCCTTCACTTTCCTTTTCCTTTAAAGGTATTGCAATTCCTGTTTAAAATCCGCTCTTTTAATTGCTCTTTCAAACTTTGTTTACTTCCAAATCATTGTGTATTGAAATCCCCTCTTATCTGAGCCTTATCTGCTTATATGTTAATTGCACCTCAAATTCACAATAATTGTCTGGCCGGGAACCACAATAGTGGATCCTGAGGGGTGCCTAACACCTTCCCCTTGGGATAATTTCAAGTCCTTACGCAATCTCTGGTTATTCAAACAAACTTAGAATTGAATCTCTATTGGTGTCCTAATGCACATTAATCATTAGGTGGCGACTCTTCAAATGCAAACCCAGTTCCCAAAAGGAACGAGTTGTCCCTCCAAATGTCATAAACCTGATTTCGCGAGAAAAAGGGGGCGCGACAGCATCTACAGGGCTCTGGAGCGCTGTCAAAGAGGGGTCAAGCATTTCGAGGGTTGTAACTTGTTGCTGCAGTTATGGTTGTTGGAGCATTTCCAAAAGGGTCGCTATCGCCAAGAATTTCCGTGAAGGGCTTGGAACGACCATATTGCCTTCCATCACCCTAAGCAATTGACTTACATTCCAGACATATTTTCTCAACCGGAAAGCGCCAAAGAATGGGTAGAGTTCTTCGACAATATGACCGAGGAACAGGTGCAGTGGATGTTTGAATGGTTCCCAATAGACGAATTTATTATCAGATCCAGGGATTCTCCGCACTTGGTGCTGATCGGGTTGAGAGGGATATACCCATATGTCCCTATGCGATTTATGAGGCAAGAAGGCAGAAAAGAGGTTGTACCAAGGGTTGTCATGATGAGTTATTTCAAGGCAGACTTTCAAGACGACGATGTCCCTTACAAGTGCCAAGCTCAGCACATGTGGCACTGCAAAATCATTGTGGAGAAGAACACCGTTGAACCAGACAGGTATCATGTAGGGTGCGAGCCTCTCTACCCGGCATGGTTAGAGGACAATCTGAAAGGGATGGTGACACCAGGGGCCGGTCGAGGGAACAGAATCATAGATGAAGAAGCTGAAGCTCAAGTCAAATACAACAGGCTTCGCAAAAGGGTCCACGACTCTGAAAATGAGCATCGGGAAATACATGAGAGGAATGTGAGGTTGATCAAGGAATGGAAAAAGATGGCAGTCACTTCCAACAGTAAACTGGAATATCTGGAGCAAGGAATAGTGGAGCTGGAAGGTAAAGTCATAAAGAGGATTGAAAATTTCCAAAACGCTGAAGGAACTGAAGGAGGACATTTGGCCAGAGCCTACTTGCTGCTGGGGCTGCACGAGTTGGAGGATCCATATGATAGAGTCCGGAAGATCGAATCTGGGGAAGGTCCTTCTGGGACCAAATACGCTAGATTTATTTGCTTTTTCCTAAAAATGTAATAAGGCCAAGTGCCAGTAGTGACTTATTTTATTATTATCTTAGTGTCGTTTTGGGATTTATCTATTTTTATATTATGAAATGAAGCATTTATTGGCATTAAAAGTTCTCCAAGTTTATTTGTCGCTAGGCCTACCTCGGGCACAACGAGGTTCAAAAGAAGGACACGAATTTACATTTCCGCAATATGTGTTTAAATGCTGCAAACATTTCAGGATCCTCACTGACTTGTTACCTTTTTGTTTTTGCTTATTTTTTATTGTTATTCCCATCCCCTTAGGTTGGTTCACTCATACTGGCCTCATCAGCATACCACACCAGATCCAGAGGCCCTCCACCTCCTCCTCCTCCAAGCAACACAAAAGGTAGAGGAAAAGCAAAGATGGACGACTTAAGTGGAAACCGAAAGGAAAATATTGAGAACGCAGAGACTTCAGATATCCGTAGTACTCCAGCCCCAAATGATCTAGTCTTGAGACTGGATCAGAAGATACTGGAATTGCAAGGAGAACTTGAGCAGGTTCGCAACTTGGCAAACTTATCACTCACCCTTAATGTCCCCGATATCCACCAACAAAACACAAAGAACCCAACACCTCCTCAGAACACACAAAACCAGCAGCCACAAAATCCTACCGCACCAAATTAATACGCGACTCCACCCCAAAATATCAATCCGTTGCCAATACCAACTCCACTGCAACATCATCATCAACCAATTCAGTACCCACCAACCACCACTTACCACACTCCCCAAAGCACACAACCCATTCCCGATCCTCAAAACTCCACCAATGACCATCACTACACCCAAGTTCCTGGCACCCATCAAAGCAACCCTATATATGTGGAAACTATACCTCATTCTACCCAACCAATCTCCTGTACACCGGAATCCTCCGAGAAGGATTTGCTCATTAAAAACAAGGCTGAAGAACTCAAGAAGTTAACAAGCCGAGTTCAAGGTATTGAGGGCGACAGAGGAATAGAAGGTTTGAACTATGAAGATCTGTGCATACAGCCGGATGTCGAACTGCTAGAGGGGTACAAACCTCCTAAGTTCAAAATGTTCGATGGTAAAGGTGATCCCAGGGTTCATCTAAGGACCTATTGTGACAAGCTTGTCAAGGTCGGAAAAGATGAAAAAATCCGGATGAAGCTCTTTATGAGGAGCCTTACTGGGGACGCTTTGTCTTGGTATATCAGCCAAAATCCCAAGAAATGGTCCAATTCGGTAAGCATGCCGTCGAATTTTATGGACTGGTTCAGGTTCAACACAGAGAATGAACCGGATGTCTTCTACATTCAGAATCTTAAGAAGAAACCTACTGAGACTTTTCGTGAATACGCTACTCGTTGGAGGTCGGAAGCGGCCAAGGTCAGGCCCTCTTTGGACGAAGAACAGATGAATAAATTCTTCTTCAGGGCACATGATCCACAATATTATGAGAGGTTGATGGTTATCGAAAATCACAAATTCTCTAACATCATCAAACTCGAAGAAAGAATCGAGAATGAATCAAGAGCGGGATGGTAAAAAACTTTGAGGACTTGCAATCCACGAATAAGGCACTACAATCAGGTGGCATATCGAAGAAGAGAGATGTTGGGGCGGTAATGGTGGCCCAGGGCCCAAAATCTCCACTTACCTATCAGACACCTCCGCCCATATATCAAATACCTCCACCCACATATCAAACACTTCCACCCACATACCAAGCATCACCGCCTACATATCAACCTTTATCTCCCAGATATTCCCAACCAGCCACTATCCATCACACCTATAACTCCCAACCATCCCACTTCCAATCACCACCAGCTCGCCAATATTATCCAAGACTAAGACCCAACTTAGACCGCAAGCCACCCAGACAATACACTGCCATTGCTGAGCCCATCGACCAACTGTAAGAAAGGTTGAAAGCCGCAGGTTACGTCACTCTTGTTCCCGCTGTGGCATTAGAAAATCCATCCCAATGGGTCAACCCGAACAAAACCTATGCATACCATTCCGGTATGAAAGTACACACCACAGCTGAGTGCCGATAATTGAAGGATAAGATCCAGACGCTAATTGACAACAAGGTCATACAAGCAAAGGAAGCCGCACCTAATGTCCGCAAAAATCCCCTCCCTAATCACAGAGGTGATGGTGTATATGTGATAGAGACAAATGAAGAATGGGACCCTGAGGGGTCGATCGGGCTTATTCGAGAAGGCGATGACTTTAAGGTTACATTCACACTTACTCCTATTGCGGTTCAGACTCAGGCACCAATCGAGTTTGAGGTAACTACATCAGTTCCGTTCGAGGTGGAAGTGGCTCCGCCCGCAGCCACCCCCGCTCCGTTTGAAGTAGAAGTGGTCACACCTTTCACTGTGACAATATCAACCACACCCCCATTCAACTCAAAAGCAATACCCTGGGATTATGTCGCCGAGGCTCGGCGGAAAGGGAAGACTAAGGTAGGGTAATCTGACGCTGCACAAGGAATGACCAGAACCGGAAGAGTCTATACACCTGAACACCTGGGAGGTTCAAGTAAGGAGGCCACTACTAGGCAGCCTATCGTTGAGACCGGGCCAGATGACCTATGGAGGAAAGTGCAGGCAAAGGAGTACTCTGTTATTGACCATCTGAACAAAGGCGCTGCTCAGATATCTATCCTATCACTATTGCAGAATTCAGAGGCACACAAGAACGCTTTAATGAAAGTGTTGAGAGAGGCTTATGTACCCAATAACATCACTGGCGGAGAAATGGCCAACATGGTTGGGCAAGTACTAGAAAGTCATAAGATCATCTTCCATGAGGATGAGCTACCCCCTGAGGGGCTGAATCACAATCGAGCATTACATATTATGGTGAAGTTTGAAGACAAGTTCATTGCCAGGGTCTTGGTTGATGGAGGTTCGAGCCTAAATATTTGTCCATTGGGCACTCTGAAAAGGTTGGACAAAGGTTTCCATGAGATACAGGTAGGAAGAATTAATGTGAAGGCTTTCGATGGTTCCTAGAGGGCCACGATCGGGGAAATCAACCTTTGCTTGCAGATGGGGCCAACTTGGTTCGACGTTGAATTTCAGGTGCTTGACATACCAGCCTCATATAATCTTCTTTTGGGCCGGCCATGGATCCATGCCGCTGGAGCCGTGCCTTCCAAACTACATCAAGCCGTGAAGTTTGAATGGAACCGCCAGGAGGTAATCATTCACGGAGATGAAAGTAACTCCATTTACACTAGTCAAACCATCCCGGCCATTGCACATAGAAGAAGGCTAGGAAGGGAAACCTATCATCACATCGAACGGGTCAATGCCGTCTAGAAGGATAAGTGGTGGAGTAACAAAAGAAAGCATACTAGCATGGTGTGGATATGAACCCGGCAAAGGATTGGGGAAGAACCTCCAAAGTATCACCAAACCAATATAGCTAAAAAATCATGGTACCACCTTTGGGATCGGATACCACTATACATGGCAAGAGTGCAATGATTGGTCTCCTCCATGGAGCGGACCGTATTACCCTCTTGAGCAGCCAGTGCCACGTTTGGAACAAGCTTTCCACCAGGCTGACACAATATGGGGGACTGCAGAAGAGGAAGCACTAGCTGGGTTGAGGAATTTGTTCTTGGAGGATGAGGACATGGGCTGCGGTGCCATAATTAAGGAGGAGCAGGAAGAAGGCCTCCCTATTCAGACTGTGGAGAAGGAGCTGTTCCCAGGAACTGGACCGCCACACCATCCCGAGCTCGCCGAGTCCCTCGGTAGCTTGGCAGAATTTACTTCTATAAGCCATTCTAGGCATTTAAGATTTCTCGTAATTTTGTTTTAAGTTTTACTTGTTTCAAAATAAATGCTCGATTCATCGAGCTGTACTTTATCTGGACAATTTTTTTCAAGTTTTAATCAAATGCATTTGCTCTTTATTATTCACTGCTATCTTTACATTTTTCCTTTCTGCAGTATTATTATTACTTTTCCTGATGAACCAGTGACTGTGACATGTAATGAGGCAACACAACATGAGAATAGTGATTCAGAGGAAGAGGATGAGATACCTGAGGAAATTGTCAGGGAGGTTGAAAATTTTGAGAATAAGCCTAAGTCCAATCTAGGCGAGACCGAAGCAGTAAATTTGGGAGACGCCGAGACCGTCAAGGAGACCCGCATCAGCATTCACTTGTCACTAACAGAGAGAGAAGAGTACATTCGTTTCCTAAAAGAGTATGAGGACATCTTCGCATGGTCATATGATGACATGACCGCTCTGAGCACATCCATAGTGGCTCACAAGTTGACCCCATTAATCCCATGTGTCCGCCAGTAAAACAGAAACTCAGAAAGTTCAAACTAGACATGAGCCTAAAAATCAAGGAGGAAGTTACCAAGCAGATCAAAGCCAAAGTTCTTACGGTGGTTGAATATCCAACTTGGTTAGCTAACATTGTGCCAGTTTTGAAGAAGGACGGGAAGGTTAGAATATGTGTTGACTATTGGGATTTGAACAGATCAAGTCCCAAGGACGACTTCCCGCTGCCGAATATACACATCCTGATCGATAACTGCGCCAAGCATGAACTCCAATCCTTTGTAGATTGCTTCGCGGGTTATCACCAGATTTGGATGGATGAAGAACATGCAGAGAAGACAGCTTTCATCACACCGTGGGGTGTATACTGTTACAAGATGATGCCATTCGGTTTGAAGAATGCTGGGGCCACTTACGTGAGAGCCATGACAACCATCTTCCATGATATGATACACAAAGAAATAGAGGTATACGTGGACGACGTCATCATCAAATCCAAGAAGGCCGTAGACAACATAGCAGACTTGAGAAAATTCTTCGGCAGACTCAGGAGGTACAACTTAATACTAAACCCCGCCAAATGTGCTTTTAGGGCTCCCATAGGAAAGTTACTGGGGTTCATTGTCAGCCGCTGAGGGATCAAGCTAGATCCGTCTAAAGTCAAGGTTATTGAGGAGTTACCACCACCTAAGAGACAAAAAGGATGTGATGAGCTTCCTAGGACGTCTCAACTATATCAGTCGCTTCATAGCACAGTCCACAGTCATATGTGAACCCATCTTCAAGATGCTGAGGAAAGATGCTGAAACAAGCTAGACAGAGGATTGTCAGAAAGCTTTTGACAAGATCAAGGAATATCTGTCCTCACCACCAGTTCTGGTCCCGCCAGAACCAGGACGACCTTTGCTACTTTATCTATCTGTATTAGATGGAGCCTTCAGATGTGTTTTGGGACAACATGACGAGACAGGAAGAAAGGAGCAAGCCATATATTACCTGAGTAAGAAGTTTACACCTTACGAAGCACGATACTCTCTGCTCGAACGCACTTGCTGTGCTTTGACCTGGACAGCCCAGAAATTGAGGCATTACTTCCGTGCCTACACTACATACCTCATATCCAGGATGGACCCTCTGAAGTATATATTCCAGAAACCCATGCCTACTGGGAAGTTGGCTAAATGGAAGATACTATTAAGTGAGTTCGATATCGTCTACGTAACTCAAAAGGCGGTCAAAGGGCAAGCATTGGCAGATCACCTTGCTGAAAATCCAGTAGGAGGAGAATACGAACCTTTGAAAACGTATTTTCCTGATGAAGAAGTATCATTCGTAGGAGAGGACATTACCGAAGCATATGACGGTTGGAGGATGTTCTTTGACGGAGCCGCAAATTTCAAAGGAGTGGGCATTGGAACAGTTTTGGTATCAGAAACGGGTCAGCATTATCTGGTATCTGCTAAACTCAGATTTCCTTGCACCAAGAACATGGCGGAATATGAAGCCTGCATACTAGGGCTCAACATGGCAATAGACATGAACGTTCAGGAGTTGCTGGTGATCGGTGATTCAGATTTGCTTGTGCACCAGGTACAAGGAGAGTGGGCCACCAAGAATTCCAAGATATTGCCATATCTGCACCATGTGCAGGAATTGAGAAAGAGGTTTACAAAGGTAGAATTTTGACATGTGCCCAGAATTCAGAATGAGTTTGCCGACGCATTGGCCACTTTGTCATCCATGATACAACATCCAGATAAGAACTACATTGATCCCATTCCGGTGAGGATCCATAATCAGCCGGCATATTGTCCACATGTCGAGGAAGAAGCAGATGGAAAGCCTTGGTTCCATGATATCAAAGAATACTTATCAAAAGGAGAATACCCGGAGCATGCAAATCACACTCAGAAACGCACGCTCCGGAGATTGTCAAATCACTTCTTCCACAGCGGAGGGAAATTGTACAGAAGAACTCCTGATTTGTGTTTACTAGTGTTGACGCGAAGGAAGCTTATAAGCTACTTGAGGATGTGCATGCTGGGACCTGTGGCCCGCACATGAATGGTTTTGTCTTGGCTAAGAAGATACTCAGGGCCGGTTACTTTTGGATGACCATGGAGAGGATTGCATCCAGTATGTCCGCAAATGCTTTCATTGTCAAGTGCATGCCGATATGATAAAAGTGCTGCCAAACGAGCTCAATGCAACAAGCTCACCTTGGCCATTCGCCGCCTGGGGAATGGATGTTATCGGTCCAATTGAGCCCACCGCTTCAAACGGACACAGGTTTATTCTGGTCGCCATTGATTACTTCACAAAATGGGTAGAGGCCGCATCTTACAAAGCTGTAACCAAGAAAGTCGTCGCAGATTTTGTCAAGGATCATATTGTCTACCGAATCGAAGTTCTCGAGTCCATTATTACTGACAACGCCGCCAATCTCAACAGTGATCTAATGAAAGCTATATGTGAAGCTTTCAAAATCAAGCACAAGAATTCCACAGCCTACAGACCTCAAATGAATGGATCCATAGAAGCCACCAACAAAAACATCAAGAAGATACTAAGGAAAATGGTAGAGAACCATAAACAATGGCACCTTTGCCCTGTTAGGGTACCGCACCACGATTCGTAAATCAATCAGGGCAACTCCCTACATGTTGGTTTATGGTACCGAGGCTGTCATCCCAGCCGAGGTGGAGATTCCTTCTTTCAGAATGATACAGGAAGCTGAACTCAGCGATGCAGAGTGGATAAGGAGTCGCTATGAACAATTGGCCCTTATCGAAGGAAAGAGGATGACGCAGTATGTCACAGCCAACTATATCAGAACAGAATGTCCAGAGCTTTCAACAAAAGGGTCAAACCAAGACAGTTCGCACCAGGGCAGCTGGTATTTAAGAAAATCTTCCCGCATCAAGACGAAGCCAAAGGGAAATTCTCTCCCAACTGGCAGGGTCCATACATGGTCTATATGGTGCTAACAGGTAGAACTCATACTTACAGAAATGGATGGAGAAATCTGGCCAAAACCAATCAATTCAGACACAGTCAAGAGATACTATGCTTAGATTATGTACATTTCCTCATCTAATGTAATTGAACTACGCTTGACCTGATTCCCGTTTAAGAGGGGATACGTAGGCAGCCTTATGGGTTCGGTCATATCGTAATAAGATTTTCATTTCCCCCAAGATCAGAAACTGGGGCAGAATTTTGAGAAGGATGCTCAAAATTCCGAAAAGACTCAGCAAGGCTTATTATCCGCAAACGGTCAAAGGATCATCTACCAAACTGGGGCAGAATTTTTAGGAGAACCCTCAAAATTCCAATATGAGAGAGCTGCAATGCCTTTGAGATGTGTTACAGTCACTAGTTCATCAAAATTACATGATATACCAATACGTTTCTAAAACAACTCTATTTTTTTTATCAATAAGTGCATATTTTCGAAAACTCTATTTCCATAATAGTCAAGTGTCACCCAGGGGAACTCGAAAGGCTTTCCGAATGGAGCAAAGCAAGGCTGGCGGACGAAACACGAACCAGCCTCTCCTCACAAAACTTACAATTTTTCTTTGAACACAGGCACATCTAACGCAACGATAACATCCGCAAATATATGCACGTAGCAAAATTACTATCAATCAGGCCATCGGACACCAAATATACATCTCTAGCTAAGACATATGCTACTTTTACTTACTACTTGCTCTCTGCATGAGGCTAATCCTTCCCTCCATACTTGCATAAGGCTAATCCCTGCCTCCCTATTTGCATGAGTCTAATCCTTGACTCCATGAGGCTAATCCTTGCCTCCATACTTGCATGAGGCTAATTTCTACCTCCCTATTTGCATGAGTCTAATCCTTGACTCTATGAGGCTAATCCCTGCCTCCATATTTGCATGAGGCTAATCCCTGCATCCCTATTTGCATGAGTCTAATCCTTGAATCCATGAGGCTAATCCGTGCCTCCATATTTGCATGAGGCTAATCCCTGCCTCCCTATTTGCATGAGTCTAATCCTTGACTCCATGAGGCTAATCCCTGCCTCCATATTTGCATGAGGCTAATCCCTGCCTACCTATTTGCATGAGTCTAATCCTTGTCTCCATAAGGGTAATCCTTGCCTCCATACTTGCATGAGGCTAATTTCTACCTCCCTATTTGCATGAGTCTAATCCTTGACTCCATGAGGCTAATCACTGCCTCCATATTTGCATGAGGCTAATCCCTTCCTCCCTACTTGCATGAGTCTAATCCTTGACTCAATGAGGCTAATCCCTGCCTCCATATTTGCATGAGGCTAATCCCTGCCTCCCTATTCGCATGAGTCTAATCCTTGACTCCACAAGGCTAATCCCCGCCCCTATATTTGCATGAGGCTAATCCATGCCTCCCTATTTGCATGAGTCTAATCCTTGACTCCATGAGGCTAATCCCTGCCCCCATATTTGCATGAGGCTAATCCCTGCCTCCATATTTACATGAGGCTAATCCTTGCCTCCCCATTTTCATGAGTCTAATCCTTGACTCCATGAGGCTAATCCCTGCCTCCATACTTGCATGAGTTTAATCCCTTACTCCCTATTTGCATGAGTCTAATCCCTGACTCCATACGTGCATGAGGCTAATCCCTGCCTCCCTATTCGCATGAGTCTAATCCTTGACTCCTACTTGCATGAGGCTAATCCTTGCCCGCCTCCCATTCGCATGGGACTAAGAACTATCCCTTTTCGCACAAATTTGCTCTATTTCTAGCACAATCTATTTGCTATGCTGTCGGGCTAAGCTCTGCCCTCCATTTCACAAGACTAAGCCTTGTCTTGCTAACATCATACTATTACATATCATGGGCTGAAATATCGCCAACCTATCCAAAGGCATCATAGTCTAAAAGGCATCATCATCATAGCCGAAAGACACCATGCCATGGCCTGAGGATCTCTCAAATTTGCATATCATTATTCATAGGCGTCATGGTTCGGACGCACCATTGTCATGGCCCGAGCATCATTTCATGGCCTGCGAATCCCTCACTGAATAATTCATGGCCCATGACGTCATGGTTTGAGGACGTCATCATTAACCGTCCGAAGACAACCTTCATGGTCCAAAGGGAATTTACATCACGTTTAATTTTTCGCAAATACATATTTGTAGTATCTTTTATCAGCACGTAACCAGTAAGCAACCGCTATCCTAGCAGGAGTGACCTCGCTCTAGTTCCTTCAACTATCTCGAACCTTAACCGCTCACCATGGCCGCTTCCGCATCTCGTGTCCGTTCTTGCAATAATTTCATCGGTATATTCCATCGATGAATCCAGAACTACACATGGCCTGATTCTTGTAAAAGCAGGGATATGTAGGCAGCTCGGAGAGCGGAGTCCAGCCCCAGGCTTTCAAAGCATCCCGTACGGTCAAAATTGGCCGTCATTTCTTTACCCGAAAATCTTTCATCCTTCCCAGGTAATGAGGGGCAGTTGTGGATACCCAATTTTTCCCTATATATTTTTAATATGCATAAATACTCTCAAAATAGCGTATATACTCTTATATAATAATGCACAAGGTTTTTATAATTTTTCTATATTTTAAAGATTTTAAATTGATTTATTTCCTTCCCATTTTTCTCATAAAATCCCCAATAATTATCCCTCAAATTATTGTTGTGGTAATTCAGTCATCTCAATTCTATATTTATGCCAAAATATTGTTAAAGTATTTTAGTGCATTTTTATAATTGCATTTTGCATTTTCAAAGCTAATTTGCATATAATTACAATATTAGCCTTATTAATGTACAATTATGTTTTATATGAATAAAATGATCTTCTATATTTTTAAAATGTTGAATATCTATTTATAAATCATTTTAGTACACAAAATTATTTTTAGAAATCATTTATTATTTATTATCAATTATATAGGTTAAATTGGCTATCTAAAACCTAGCCAGATTGCATTTCAATTTTAGCCTCAATTTTAACCCAACCCCAGCCCAATTCCTAATCGAATTACCCGACCTAGGCCCCAAACAAAACCTAATAGACCCAAAACCCATCAGATCCTGGCCGTTGATCATAAAGATCAATGGCCCGTATTGTTTTTTGCCTTTTTTAATTCTAAACCACCCCAACCCTAATCATTTTCCTACATCCGCCGCCCTAATATCCTCTCCTCTCTCAGTACACTCTCAACCTAACCCTAGCCCTTCAACCGCCGACCTCTCCTTTCCGGTCATCTTCGGTGACCTCTCATCGTCTCCTAAGCCTCCAATGGCTCCTCTCATGCCATGCCTGCCTTCTCTAAGGTCTTCAAGGGCCCAGGGCCATGCCGACTTGCATTTAGGGTTCGTCACTTTGTCTGTTCTCTCTTACTCCAGTATGATTTCGAGCAAAATCATGCTGTATCTGTTACGATCCTTGGGATTCTAGACAGGTTCTTTCATCTCTATATGGGTTTCTTCTAAAACCCTAATTTCTTCCTATGTCTCTTAGATCTGTACAGATCTAGGACGATTTGAGTTTTTTTCTTTAATGTTTTACACTGTCCTTAGAACACTTTACAAGAATCATTGATTTCAAGTGTTTTTCACCTTCTTCTAAAAATTAGGGTTTCAGAACTACTTTTACAACTTTGTTTAACTGATTCTTTGTGTTTAAACTTCTGTTTCTTGTATTATTTTTACTAGTTCTATGAGTTTATCACATCTTTAACTCGTCAATGTTGAAAGCCCTAATTTTCTAGGTTTCTTCGTTTGATTTCTGTGACTGGCCTGTTCTCGTTTGAGTTTCTGTGACTATCTCGCCTCGAATGTTTCTACTGAGTTTCTTATGCCTAACTTATATCAGCTGTATGTGCTTGTGTTCATCTTGACTGTTCAAGACTTGCCTCTTTGCTTGCTATGTCTGGTTATCCTTATCTCGCTCTATTTATATGCTAAACACTTACTCGTGACTTTCCCTTTGATTGATTCTGGATTCCCTGTTTCATGATTTGATTGGAAGACCTTTTTTTAAACTTTTGA
This sequence comes from Nicotiana attenuata, assembly GCF_001879085.1. NCBI lineage: Eukaryota > Viridiplantae > Streptophyta > Magnoliopsida > Solanales > Solanaceae > Nicotiana > Nicotiana attenuata. The sequence goes on from NW_017670950.1 coordinate 41,164, forward strand.
TTCCTACCCTTTCTGTTTCAAAATTAATTGATTCGCCTACCTTGTCTGCATTGGTACTTTATTCTTACTGGCTATCTCCTTAATTAGAGTTTTTTGAACTTAGCCCTAATTATTTACCCAATACTTACTGAATTTGAAATCTTTCCTCATGGGTCGTACATTGATTTCTTTCCTTATTTATTACTTCTTATTACCGTTTGAATTGATTCCCTTAACTTAAGGGAGTACTTGTGCTGATTTTGCTCTAATTGGTTCTGAGTTCTATAATTACTATACCATTGTGATTCTTGCCTTATTTTACCTAGCTTCGAACTACTATATATACCTCCTCTCTCATTAACACAAACACACGAGACATTGGCTCAAAAACTCTCTCTTTCACACTAAAAGCTTTCTGCTATCTTTTGTGTTACTTACTACTGTCTAAAGTCAGCCGGCTGCAAGCCAAGGCTAACTACTGGGTTCTCTTTCACTTTGTGTTTACTATCCCCTTACTGGTATAATCTGATTTGAATTCAAGTCCCAAAACAATATGCTTCTCCTATTACTTCAATTTGTCATGTTTCTAATATGCTTCTATCTATGGTTTTGTTGTTCAACCCGCAATTAACATGTCTACTTCACTGTCTTTGTTGCATGCTATATACCCCCTTAGGATCCCCTTCTAGTGTACCCCAATGTGACTATGTTCTGATCCCTGGAATGCACCTTCCTGTATGAAGTAATTGGCTATCCTAAGCCTATTGATTCTGTATTAACTCTAAAGGTCATGCTACTTTAAAAGCCTTGACCCCTTTTAAGGCTCCTCTGATTCTGTACCTATGTGCGTCTGTGCTTACTATGTGTCCTATGCTTACCCCAAATCCCCATTACCCCTAAGTGGATATGTGCACCTGTTTGACTCCATGTATTGAAATGCTGATGAACTTCTTCTGGTTCTGTATTTGGTTTGATTGATTGTTAGCCACCTTACCTTTTTTTAAATTGTCTTATTTAATAACTCCCTATGTGTTTCTTACAAAACTATTTCAACCAAATCTCTTTTTAACACTGTTTTCCTACTGAAGCCTTTCAAACTGTGTCAAGCACTCTCACTCTACTCCTAAGTCACTAGGTTCTGCCCCTCCAGTGTGCGTACTGCCTTGGGATCCTTTTGAGAACCCTCTGAACTCTGGCACACTGAGGCTGGCCCTTCCACACTGTACTTACTCAATTTGGTTGCAAAGTCTAGGTGTGAGCACTGCCCGGGATCCTTGAGATCCTTAGGGAGCTCTGACGCACCTAGACAATGATATTGTCTATGAAATTGGCATTTGAGGCTATTGAAGGTCTTGGGAAATTACTTGGGCCTGCTTCAGGCTCCCTATAATGTAACTTCTTCTTTTCTCTTTATCTACTTATGTAATTCATTCATCTGGTTTGTAATAATTTGTAAACGAATATTGGGGTAACTAGTGAAAAAGGGTGGGTAGTTACATATTTGTGGGGTGAATAGGTAGAAACCATGCCTATAGGATTTCATATTTGTTATGTTTGCCTTACCATGTTAGAAATCATGCCAATAGGTCTCAATTGGGTCCAATAATAGAAATCATGTTTATAGGTCTTAAAATCAACTTCACAAGTAGATACCATGCCTATAGGATATGATCCAGTTCAGCTTCTGTTATAACATGTATTTACATTTGTTTTCATTTGTTATCAGGCCTACAAGTTTCAAACATCAGCTCTCAATAATTAGATACCATGCCTATAGGGAACAAAGTCAGAAATTCTTCCTATAGATCTAAAATCAGTTTAGTTTAAATAAGTTAATCCAGTTCATGATTAGTTCACTTCGAAACTGCTCTAATTAGTGGTTTTTTTTTCCCCGGAATGAATTCTTTCGAGTATTGCCCTAATTCACTATTAGAAAGCATGCCTATAGGAACTCAAGAGCCTGTTTTAAAACCTGTCCACTGTTTTACTATGTCAAGCGTAGTCGTCATGCTCTTAGGACACCACTATTCAGCGTGTAGGCAAGCCTATAGGGCGTTTTCAAATCCTGTAGCTCTGAAGCTGTTTCTGCTACTTAATGTTGTTCTAATTTTAGCAGGCTTAAAATCAGTAGGCAAACGGATAGGGCCATTACCTCTGAGTTTATAAAATAAAAACTGCATATCTCATGTGTTCTGATATTCGCCTAGACATCATGTCTTAAGATACTGTTTAACAATATTGCCCTTATTTGTGTTTAAGTCGTGCAGTTTACACGCATTATCTGTGGAGGTGAACTTGAGCCTCTAATTGCTTTTTTTTTCTGCCTTATGTGCTAAGGTCCTATTTTTTCTTTCCTGTCGCCTTAGAATTTTCTCCTTTTAAGCACCTTAGGGGTCGTCTAGAACTGCCCAGATTTAGAGGTTCTAAAATACCTCCAGGGCCACAAGGAAGGGATGGGTAGTGCACGCATAGGCATCGCCAAGTTTACTAGCACACTTTAGGCTATGACCGCGGGGTAGGAAGGATAGATATGGGATATGATGACTACACGCTAATGTCACGTGTAGCCCTTCATTGAAGAGTGTTTACCGGACATTGTGTGGGGTGATCCTATAGGCTAAACAACCTAGGACCCCTCCTTTCTCAAATCCCTTCTGCTTAAAACTTTGTTTTATATGTATTCAACTTGTTCAAAACCTTTGTCCTATTATTTGAGTTATACAACGTCCAACGTGCTTTACTTGCAAACTATTTGATTACACTACTTATTTGTTAATGGACTAATTAATAAATATAGGTTCGGCCGGGACCCACCATTGTGGACCGAGAGGGGTGCCTAACACCTTCCCCTCAAGGTTATTTTGAGCCCTTGCCCTAAATCTCTGGTAATGCAAATCAATCCAAGAGTTAATCGCTCTAGGTGCCCTAACGCACTATAATCCGTTAGGTGGCAACTCTTCAAAATACCCAATTCCCAAAAGGAAATGAGTTACTACCCCCATGAATGTCGAAACCCGGACCTTCTTCCCTGTTAAAAGGGAGGGAAAAAGGGGGCGCGACAGCAATGGCTCAATTAGATATTAGGAACGAAGAATGAGTTGAAATCGGTCCAAATTCGTGCAACGATCCATCATGGGTACTGATGAATTCAAACACTCAAAACTCATGAAACGTATACATATCAAACAATTTTGGAAAGGAAAATCAACTATACTTGTATTCAATTGCAACAAACTGAAGTACGACAAACAGGTTTAATCACCAACTTAAACAAAATCATCATACAATAGTCTTCTCTACTTGAAGTTTATACTTCCTTATCTCAAATTCATTATATCAATTATCTATAATTAATGAAATTAAGTCATGTTGGCCCAAGTGAAGGATAGTTTTGAAGATTGACAAAGGAAGCTCATGCATGAACTAGGTCTATCCCTTGTGTGCATAAACACGGGCTTATTCGATCATGTGGGATGCACGTGAAGGAGATAAACTTAACTTGGCATAATTGATATCTTTCGATCGAAAAGGTTGCATAATTGATAAGAAGAGGGACTCCTTACTCAAAGAGAACATTATCCAAGATAAGGAAGGAGTTAGAAGTTGAGATCAACTAGAACTCTTCCACCAAGGAAGTGTAGCATTAGAACTCTAGTTATTTCTTCATCTACTAACTCTATATATTGCAGAATGTTCTCATTTTACAGGTATACACAAACGCAGAAGTTAAACATGAATTGAGAGCAAAATAGCAAGGAATTTTGCAAGCAGTTCGTGTGTGATTCAAGTGTACAAACCTGAAGCTACATGAACCAGATAGAAGAACCAATTCTAAGTGTCTGTCTTTTATTCTAGTTCAGTTGTAGTAGGTGTTTTCATATTGTACATTTTAGCTTTATCTAGAGGCAATTGTAATAGGTACTCAGAGTATTCAAATTAGAGTTAACTTGAAGTTGTCGCAGTAGTTAGAGGTTGTTTGCTACAACGGGATTAGAGTTAGTCCTAGGTTTACAAATTTTTTTTTGTAAATGCCGTTTTTGGCTCAATTATTTAGTGGAGAGTTTGGGAAAATCCTACTGGGAAGTAGGTCGTGGTTTTTTCACCTTTTGAGCCAGGTGTTTTCCACGTAAAATACTTGTGTTCTTTACTTTCCGCATTTACTATTTCTACAATAGTAGGTTAAGGAACACTTAGAAGAACCAGGTCCTTTCATAATCACTTTAAGCGAAAAATTGGACACCACACAAATCACCCCCTCTTGTGTGGTATTGAAGTTAAAACATCAATTGGTACCAGAGCGGGTTATCCTTGAAGAGGCTAACACCTTAGGAACAGATCAAAATGAACGCACCACCTGGAAACTGGGAAGGGAAATCCACTGCTAGGCCTCCACTCTTTACTGGCTAGTACTACTCTTGGTGGAGAAACAGAACGAGAGATCACATCATCGGAGAAGATTATGAGATATGGGACATTGTCACTGATGGTCCCCTGGCTACAATGAAAAAGAATGCTGAAAGAGTAGATGTGCCAAAAACGAGAGCTGACTGCACTGTTGAGGACTTGAGGAAATGGGAGAAGAATGCTAAGGACAAGAAATGGCTTGTGTGTGGAAATTGTCCAGACGACTACAGTAAAATTCAAATTTGTACCACTGCTAAGGAAATCTGGGACACTTTGCAGGTGGCTCATGAAGGAACACCTCAAGTGAAGAGGTCTAGAAGAAGACTACTATATTCTCAATATGAGAATTTCATCATGAAGGAAGGGGAAACCATCCAGGTGATGTATACAAGGTTCACCACACTGACAAATGAACTTAAGTCTCTTGGAAGGATTATCCCTGAAGAAGATAGAGTTGAGAAGATTTTGACAAGGGTTTTACCAGTCACTTGGGAGAGCAAAATCACTGCCATTCAGGAATCAAAGAACATTGACACTCTCAAGTTGGATGAGCTAATTGGAAATCTCACTGCTTATTAACTTAGAAGGCAAACCATGAGGATGGATGTACCCAAGAAGGAAAGGAGCTTGGCACTCAGAATCACTAAAGGTTCTGAACTAGAAGATGATGAAATGGCCATGATCACAAAGGACTTCAAGAAGTACGTCCTAATGAGAGGAAAGGGTCCTTCAAGAAGTGGAAACTACAGAAAACCAAGGGTTCCTGAAAAGCAAACCAATGAGGGGTGTTACAAGTGTGGGAAGACTGATCACCATATCAAAAACTACCCTCAATGGGAAATTGAGTAGAAGAATGAAAGAGCTGAACGAAGAAACAGGAAGAAAAAACAGGTTCAACCCAAAAAGAACAAAGGATCAACAAAGGCTATGGTAACTGCTTGGGGAGAAAGCTCAGATGAAAGCTCAGATGATGAAGATGGAGATGAACAAGCACTTATGGCCATTGGAGAATCTGATGAGGAATCTGAGGTAAGTGTAATTCATCTTAAAGACAAGATTAAATTTGTCTAATGAAAGGCTATCTGAGTTACTTCTAGATTTCATTGATGAATCTGAGGATCTAAACAATGAAAACGAACAGCTGTCTAAGGAGTGTGTGATTTTGAAAGCTAAGTGCAAAAATATGGAACTTAGGGCTAGTGAAAGTGATAGTAAAAATGCGGAGTAAAAGAACCAGGTTCATGAACTTGGCAATACTGTCTTAGATCTTAGATCTGAAAATCTAAAACTGAAATTAGGAACAGGTAAAAAGAAAGCTGATCACACACAACTCACTTTAGAAAAAAACCTAGGAAAAATGAAAGATGAGTTGTACAAAAGAGATGAGCAGATAAGAGTCCTAAAGGAGGAACATGTCCTCTGATGCACTTTCACGGCTACATGAATACCATAGTAGCAATAAGAGAGGAATTGGCTATGAGACCCCTGTATCTAAGTGGGATCCCAAAAGCAAGTACCTCACACTTCCTGAGAACAAAATTTGCACACACTGTGGTAAAACTGGACACTACAAAAGTGAATGTACTGCAAAAGAAAAGGCTAGTCGAAAGAATAAAATATTTCTTCAAGGGAAAAATAGGCTGCCGGATTTGGCCAAAAAGAATATGATTCACCTTTTTGCCTATAGAAAGGGACCCAAACTAGTTTGGGTTCCTAAATCTAACCCTGATTTCCTTTTGTAGGTCCAAGTGAAGGGGAGCAGCCAAATATGTTACATGGATAGTGGCTGCTCAAATCACATGACAAGAAGCAAGAACCAGTTCCTTTCACTTGAGTACATCAAAGGAGAAATGTCTCCTTTGGAAATGGGAAGAAATATGAGATTATTGGGGTTGGAAATGTAGGTAAGACTGATTCTCACTCTATTGAGAATGTCTACTTGATAGATGGCCTAAAATACAGACTACTCAGTGTATCACAATTGTGTAATAGAGGTAACTTGGTAGCTTTCATCTCTACCAAATGTTTTGTGATTAATCATACCACTAACAAGATTGTTTTGCAGGGAAAAAGAGTAACCAATATATACATTGTAGATCTGTCCACACTTTCAGAAAATGAACTCACTTGCTTAAGTGTATTGGACAATGTTCCTCTTCTTTGGCACAAGAGACTTGGACATGCAATTCTGAGTTAACTCAACAAATTAGTCTCCAAGGACCTAGTGATGGGCCTGCCTAACATCAAGTTTAAGGAAGACAAAGTTTGTGAGGCTTGTGTAAGGGGGAAACATGTAAGATCCTCTTTTAAATGCAAGAAAGTGGTAAGCACCACCAGAACGATGGAACTGGTCCATATGGATCTTTGTGGTCCATTGAGAACATTAAGTAGATATGGTAAAAGATATGTAATGGTGCTTGTTAATGATTACTCTAGGTTTACCTGTACATTGTTTTTAACATCTAAAGATGAAACATTTGACATGCTTACTTCTTTTGTTAGAAAAACTCTGAAACAACTAGGTAATGAACTTGCATCAATTAGGTCTAATCATGGAACTGAATTTGAAAATCCTAAGTTTGCTTAATTTTGTGATGTGCATGGCATAGATCATAATTTTTCTGCTCCTAGAACTCCACAACAAAATGGAGTGGTTGAAAGAAAGAATAGGACACTTGAAGATATGGCTAGGACTATGCTTCATTCTAGTAAACTGCCCCATAGCTTCTGGGCAGAAGCTGTAAATACTGCATGCTACATCCTCAATAGGTGCATGACTAGACCTCTTGTAGAGAAGACTTCCTATGAGTTACTTAATGGGAGAAAACCAAATAAATCCCATCTTAGGGCATTTGGATGCAAGTGCTTTGTGCACAACAATGGTAAAGACTCCCTAGGTAAGTTTGATCCCAGAAGTGATGAGGTCTTAGGAAATTCTTCACATAGTAAAGCTTTAAAGGTATATAGCAAAAGAACTATATGTGTAGAAGAAAGTGTACACGTGGTTTCTGATGAAAGTAACATTCTTTCTGAGAGACAAGAACATGAAGATGAAACAATTGGGCTGGTAAGAAATTTAAATAAAATCGAAGCCCAGGCCGAAGCTGCACCAGAAGAAGGAACAGGTGATGGAACAGGTTCTTTTATTCAGGGCAACCTGATAGGGGGAACGGAACAAAGAGGAACTGAATCTCATACCTCGATGGAACATGTCCATGAATCTATTTCTCAGCAGCAAAACGTTGGAGAAACATTAAGAGGAAACCAGTTGGTTGTGAAACCTTACAAGTACCAAAGTTCTCATCCCATTGAGAACATAATTACTTATCCAACCTCTAGAATTAAAAGCAGATCTTCATTAAAGAATATTTGTGCTTTTGATGTTTTCATATCTCTTATTGAACCTAAAAATGTTGTTGAGGCTTTGCAGGATGCAGACTGGGAAAATGCAATGCAAGATGAACTCAACTAGTTTAAAAGGAGTCAAGTTTGGCATCTGGTACCAGGACCCAAGAACAGATCAGTAATTGGCACAAAATGGGTCTTCATAAACAAACTTGAAGAAGATGGAACAGTTACAAGGAACAAGGAAAGATTGGTTGTTCAAGGATATAGCCAAGAGGAGGGCATAGACTGTGATGACCCAAAAGGTCATCTCCAAATTTAAAAGTCAAATCTGTGTTCCGAGGCCTCAAAATCCTCCTTTTGTCTCACCTCTATTTGCGTGTGCAGTCCGGGCGTATATCCGGAAAGCCTTTATTTGAAAACTTGAGAAAAATACTAATTTTGCCTTTAAAATTGAATTTAAGTTGACTTCGGTCAATATTTTCGGCAAACAAACCCGAACCCATGATTTAACGATCCCGGAGGGTCTGTAGAAAAATATGAGACTTGGGCGTATGCCCGAAATTGAATTCCGAGGTCCCTAGCCCGAGAAACGAATTTTTAAAGAAAATTATTTGCTGGAAAATATAAATACTTTTGGAAATGAAATGGTGTGTGTTCTTGATGGTATCGGGCCCATATGTCGCGATTGCAACCTCAGCAGTTGCCGCAATTGTGAAGTTAGCAGCCCAGGCCAAGCTTCGCATTTGCGATGCTTTGGTCGCATTTGCGAGTTCGCATTTGTGAACCTGTCATCTGATCGCTGCCGATTCAACACTACTCTAAAGTAGGAAGAGCGGGTCGCAACAACTTTTACCCGAATAGTGGTTCGGGATCGAATTTCCACAGGGAGCTAGTAGTGGAGTTGTAATGTCTATTTAGTCTAGAATTGCGGTTGTGCTTCTAATATCACTTCAAACATATTTGGTTTCTTTTTGATTTTTGTATGTACTATTATAAGACTAATGATTAAAACTAAGTTGTGCTACAGAAATATTGCTAAGTTGTATTTAATATAGAGAAAGGCACTAGGGTCGTGGCATTGCTGTAATAACCCGTATTCAAAAAAGAGGGCATAATTGTCCTTTAGCCAGAATTTAAAAAAAAAGACAAAAGACAAAAGAGGAAAAATAAGATTAATAAACAAATAATTAAATAATAAAATTAGTTGGGTCAAGCCCACAAGAAGGAAGGAACGTATTTCAGCACATCAAGAAAAGAGATTTGGGTCTTTGGAATTTAGGTCAAAAATAACAATTGAAGATTTAAGAGAGTTAGAAGATGTGAGGCCCCGTAAAATTTTTGGCTCAAAGCCTGTATCTTGTGGTGTCGACTCCGAATATGTGTTAGGAATGCGTAGGATTCTTCCCGGATCTAAGCTTGTAAAAATCAAAAGAAATTAATTTTTCCAGAAAATGTTGTTATGCGGTCAAGAATGCGGTCGCAGATCCGGTATGCGGACCGCATTCCTACCGCATAGTGAAGCTGTGGTTTGGTAAAACTTGAGGTCAAGATGCGGTCCAAAATGCGACCGCATAATTGATATGCGGACCGCATTTCTACCGGAGAGTGGAACAGTAGAGTTGTCAAAATTAATGTTGAAAATGCGGTCTATTATGGGATCGCATAACAAATATGCGGACCGCATAGTCGTCGCATATTCTCCTTTGAATTTTGTGAATGTCAGTTCTGCGGTGCACTATGCGACCGCAGAACATGAATGCGGACCACATTCCTGTCAGACCCAAACAGAGTCCTCAGAGTTTTGGGGGCAATTTTGCGGTCCAATCTGCGGAGCGCATTTCAACTCTACGATCGCAGAATGCGACCACAGATCTTGCTCGGTTTCTATTTTTCTAAATTTTAAAACCCGACCCCTTTTGTAATAAAACACCCAACCCCTCATTCTTTAACGATCTTCTACACAAAATAAGAGAGAGGAAGAGAGGGTCTTGAGAGAGAAAGTCATCTCCTCCAAAATTTGATTCTTCAAAGCTATCCGGGCCGGGAAATCTCAAACTTCTCTTCATCCCCTTTCTCTTGCAGGTAAAATCCCTAACCCTTTTCATTGAATTTCAGGTTTAAATTAAGGGGGGGGGGGGAGTCTCATGCATTGGTTCTTGGAAATAATGGCAAAAATTGTGCATGCGTGTTTATTAAAACCTAAAACCTAGTGGGGGTAATTGGGTGGGAGCAAAGACTTATGCAAAGAAGGGATTGATAACCTAAGTATGTTCGGGTAGTGGTTTTGAACCTTGAATTCTAAGTTACGAGTATTAATTTATGCACTATATTGTTGTTGCTAGATTTTCGGTGAATTGGAAGTAGAAATTAAAAAGGGATTCAACTCCAGGTATGTATGGATAACTTTAACCTTTGTAAAATCTCCATGCTTGGTGTCCAAATACTTGGTATTTGATATCTTCATGGATTAGTTGTGAAGTTGAACTCTTGTGAGTAGTATGTGTTTTCTTGTGTAAACCATTTGTGAATTCATGTCATGTTGTGCCTTAAACGTTGTTGGTTAAGACGTCCGATATGGTTGTGTAAGTAAATGGCAATAAACCAAGTTGTAATTGCGAATGTGTTATGTGGTAAGAACCGTGGAATAAATGATGGAAAGGAATTGAAAAATTGGTGATATTGAAATAACTGTGGTAACACCCTTTGTGGCTAGCTGTGGAAAATTATTGCTGTGATTTAAATGGTACAACGGGCTGTCGAAAAAGATGGAAATGGCATTGATAGTCATATAAACTCTGTGTGAGTTGTGTTGTTGTTCTTTGAGATGTGTGGCTGTTGTTATTGGGATTTGTTGTTGTATCCCCTGAAACTTGTTGTTATTCTCCTTGTAAATTGTTGTTATTGTTGTTGTGCTATTGTTTATGAATTGTGATTGTTCGGTGGGATCGGGTTGCACGCCGCAACACGAAGTAATAAGGTGTGGGTTTGTGGTGATAAGGGTGGCCGAGGTAATAAGGGTGGCCGAGGTAATAAGGATGGAAAGTGATCGATATCACTATTGAAATGAAACATGAGAACATTGTGAAACTGAAAATGTGGAAATGATGATGGGGAAAAAGTGATTGTCAACTTGTTTGCCTTGATTGTTTTTCCTTGTGTGTATTCAATTGTTGTTTTCCTCTATTGTTGTTATTCGTGTATGGTTTGAGGTTACTCTGGGTAAAGTTTGTTATACATACCAGTACAATTCAAATGTACTGACGTCCCTTTTGCCGGGGACGCTACATTCGTGTTATGATTGTAGGTGGATCCGTAGCAGGTACTCCAGTCCACCGATCGTAGCTCCCCTTCGTCCTCCATCAGCTTCTTGGTGAGCCCCTTTCCCTTCGGGGCCCTGCGTGGTTCAGGTCAATTGTTTTCGGAGTCTTATTTTGATTTTGTGTAAGGTATAGCCGGGGCCTTGTTACCGGCAAATACTATATTATCCTGTTGTACTATTAGAGGCTCCGTAGACAGTAGATGTGGGTTTAGAGCTTGTGTAAGGCTATGTTCATATGTTGGGCAAAGAACTTGTAATTTCATAAACTATTAAGTACGCATGTATGTTTTGAAAAAGGATGTTCTAACTTAACTATACGGCTAATTCTTGGAATATTGAGTAAGGAATACATGGGGTGACATGTGGGTTAGGAAAGGCATCCAGGTTCGCTTGGCTGGGGCTACCCGGTCGGGCGCCGGTCATGTCCCTCGAATTTGGGGCGTGACAGAAGAATTGAAGAGAACCGAAAACAGTGAATTACCCCTGTTTCACGAAGTAGAAAAACGCCCAAAAACTTGACACTACAGAATTTTAAAGCTAGGAACGGTATCAACACTCGACAACATCTTCGAATTCGAATAACTTTCGGTTTCTTCGGGTATCATTTAAACTCTCTTATTTGAGTCTTCATGACAGATTCTTAAATTTTCTTATTCAATTTACTAACTACATATAATTCTATCTATATATTACAAAGAGGGCCAAACGCACAAGTTTTTAATTTGGTGTAAAATAATGAGTAAAATTTTATAAATAGGTAGAACTAAAAGATTATCTACTGGTTGAATTACCCTTCGCATGGGTAAATATGATTAGATGAAGTTAGACTCAAACATGAACCCCGATGATTGGGTTTTCTAAAATAGCTACGAATTAGCCTAAATAAGGAAATCAACATGAAATCGATATTATGTAATTATAGATTGATTGGAGGAATTTTTACGAGTTGCTTGAGGTGAAGCAGTTGGTATTTCGGCACGAGTACTGTGAGTAGTAATCTTACCGCAATTTGTATTTTCATAACTTGCATGATTTACACATGATTTCTAATATGAATATGTTACCGTTTATTTTAAGTTGCATGTGGGACAAGTCTTTTACTCGATATGATACCGAAATAGTTATTTGAGATGAATACCGTGGTTTTAAATATTTTCGTCACTAGATCTGTTTGACCGTTACTTGAATTTACTGTTATTGAAAGGAAATTATATGATTTGATAAGAACCGAAATGCCCTATATTGTTTTAAAATATTTTCCTATGAGTAGATACGGATACAGAGACAAGTATAAATGGGAGTAGACTTTGAAGGATCCCGTAGCTAACGGCGGGTTCGTTAGACCTGGTGCACCTTGTAATTACAGATTACCGTTATAGCCCTCGCTAGTGGGAAGGTAGAACTAGCATACCGTTACCGATTTCCCTCGAGTAGGGACTACCGTTATAATTGACTTCTTGCGAAGAAGTCCACAATTATACCGATTACATGATCCGTTCATTGAAACCTCCCAAAAATGTGAATACTGATATTATACTGTGGTTACCAAGCTTATTACTGATTTGTTAATTATATTTTAGTACAAAAAAATCGTGATGAGACTGAAAATTATTTATTATTTCTAAAAGGACATTTTTATGTTATTTTGTGTTTGAGATACTAGCATGTTTTCTGACTTGTCCCCAAATAAAAACGGTTGTGGTTAAGTGTTATTACTCACTGAGCTAGCGACTCATTCCCCGCTAATTTTTTTTTACAGAGACAGCAGTTGACGCGGGCGAGGATTTCGTTAATTAGAGCGCACAGGTTGATAGTTCTTGGTGAGCCTCGCACTTGTTAGCGTGGGCAGAGATTTTATTTATTGTTATGGCCTTTTCATTGAATTCTTAGAGTCTCTCCATAGTCATTCTTTTAGTGTCATGAGTATTATTTTGCTATTAGTCTTATGTTGAGTATCGTTCTCATTTATCAAAGTTGGAGATAAATTAGTATTTCTAGTGGTTACTTGGTGGTTTAGTTATGGTGGAGACTTGTATTGGTTAATTGACAAGTTGTCAATTGTTTGGTATGACATTAGGATGTTTGGTTGCTGATTTGAGACAGGGGAAACTCTGCCCGATTTTCTGTAAAATTACCGATGAGGCTTACTTGGGAGCACTTGCTCCTAAGCGCCGGTCACGATCCTAAATTGGGTCGTGACAAAGTTGGTATCAGATCATAGGCTTTAAGTCCCGAGTCATGGAGCAATGTTTAGTAGAGTCTTGTTCATGGGTATGTAGGCGCCCATACTTATGATCTTGAAGCTACTGAACATCTAGGAATGTTTTCCCTTCTTTTATTCTTTGATCGTGCATTGAGATAACTTGAGATTGACTTTGGAATATTTCTTTCGCAGATGGCTAGGACACGCACACCCTCATCTGCTGGGCGTGGTACTACCCGGGGTGGCGGTCAAGTTGGGGTTCATCAAACTAGAAGACGGACTGCTCCTCAACCTCAAGTTGGGAACATGGGTCAAACCCAAGCTGTTATGCCAGATCAAGTGCAAGAGCAGGGAGTTCACAACGCTCCACCACCAGTGCCAACTGTTGTACCTACTGTTGCCTTACCTGCAGATGCAGTGGCAAGGTTATTGAATGTGTTAGAGGCATTGGTGCCTACTCAGGGCGGAAGTTCAGCTCCTCAGGCTACTTCACAGACACAAGCACCTGCACAGACTCAGACTTTCGGGAATAAGGAAGTATCCCTACACGAGTTCCTGAAATTGAAATCACCAATATTCACAGGTTCCGATAATTTAGCAGATCCTCAAAGTTTCTTGGATGGGACACTTAAGGTGTTACGTGCTCTTGGATGTTCTAGTGAGAGAGCCGTGGAGCTCGCAGCATACAAACTAGAGGATATGGCCAACACATGGTATGAAACGGCATTGCTAGGAAGGCCAGCAGGAGCACCACCACTGACATGGGACGAGTTCACTAAGTTGTTCAAGAATCATTTTCTTCCAGACAGTCTGATGCAACAACATGCTAGAGACTTTGAGAGATTGGTTCAGACTCCAGATATGGATGTGTCAACATATAACACTAAGTTTTGTAAACTGGCTATATATGCTCCTCACTTAGTGCCTACCGAAGAAGCTCGAATTCAGAGGTTTGTTGATGGATTGGTTGGTCGTCTATACACTGCAGTAGCCCCACAGATGAAGACTTTATCCTACTCTGATGTAGTCGACCTTGCTAGAAAGATTGAAAACAAGGGACGTGAGGAGCGTGCAGCTAGTGAATTACGTAAGAAGGCCAAGACAGGAGGGGCTTTCAGTGGCGGTTTTAGTGAAAATAGAAGAGTAGGAAATCAGGGACAGCAACCACAACAGGGTTCTCAGACAGGGACACACATGTCTTCACAGTCCACATACAGACCACATTACAAACAAGGTAATAGGGGACCATCATCTTCTGGACATCGTAATTCTGGGCAGATATATGCCACTACTCCAGTCTGCCAGACCTGTGGTAGATCACATTTGGGCCAATGTCGTGTTTTAACTGGAGAGTGCTTTCGGTGTGGCCAGTTGGGACATCACTTGAGGGATTGCCCTCAGCCTCCGAGAAATTTCAACCAGGCTTCTATTCAGTCAGCTGCACCGACTCAGACTACTCGTAATACTTCAGGTGCTACAGGTACAGGAAATAGAGGTCGAGGTGCTGGAGACCGTGCTACTGTGAATCAAGGACAAGGCAATGCTGGTAGAGGTCAGGCGAGAGTTTTTGCATTTACTAGACAGGATGCTCAGGCCTCGAATGCAGTGGTTACAGGTATTCTTTCTGTCTGTTCATTTGATGCACTTGCGTTGATTGATCCGGGATCTACTCACTCCTATGTGTCCTCGTACTTTGCTTTGAGATTTAGTAGACAACCCGAGCTATTGAATGATCCTTTTCTAGTTGCTACTCCTGTCGGAGAGTCTCTATTAGCTGAATACGTGTATCGTGCATGTCAGATTCGGGTTGAGGGTAGAGATACTCTAGCTGACCTTATTGTACTTGATATGATTGACTTTGACATGCTGATGGGAATGGATTGGTTATCTTCTTGCTATGCTATAGTCGATTGTCATGCAAAGATAGTAAGGTTTGAGATACCAAATGAACCCAGTTTTATCTAAGAGGGAGTCAGGTTCCAGAGACTTGCAAAATTGTATCTTTTATGAAGGCTCAACGACTTCTGAAGAAAGGTTGCTTGAGTCTCTTAGCTATTGTAAATGATACGAGAAAGGAAACAGTTAGTATAGAAAATGTACCCGTGGTGAGAGAATTTTCTGATGTATTTCCTGAGGATTTACCAGGATTGCCTCTAGTACGAGAAATAGACTTTGGTATTGATTTGCTACCTGACACACAACCCATATCGATACCCCCATATCGAATGGCACCAGCAGAGTTGAGGGAGCTAAAGCAACAGTTACAAGATTTGTTAGATAAGGGTTTTATTAGACCTAGTGTATCACCATGGGGTGCACCAGTACTGTTCGTAAGGAAGAAAGACGGATCCCTGAGAATGTGCATTGACTACAGGCAGTTGAACAAGATAACAATACACAATAAATATCCTTTGCCCCATATAGATAACATGTTTGATCAGTTACAAGAAGCTGCCCACTTTTCAAAGATTGACCTCCATTCTGGTTATCATCAACTTAGAATCAAAGATGAAGATATTTCTAAGACTGCTTTCAGAACTCGATACGGGCACTATGAGTTTCTTGTGATGCCTTTCGGACTGACAAATGCTCCAGCTGCATTCATGGATTTAATGAATAGGGTGTTCAAGCCGTTTCTGGATAGATTTGTAATAGTATTTATTGATGATATCCTAATATATTCTCGTAGCCAAGGAGAACACGAGAATTATCTCATGACTGTATTGCAGACATTGCGAGAACATCGGCTTTATGCTAAGTTCTCGAAGTGTGAATTCTGGCTAGACTCGGTAGCATTTTTGGGGCATGTTGTATCCAAAGATGGAATTATGGTAGATCCTAAGAAGACTGAAGCTGTGCAGAAATGGCCCAGACCTACTTCTCCTACAGAGATTCGCAGCTTTTTAGGCTTAGCAGGCTATTACAGGCGTTTTGTGCAGGATTTCTCCAGAATAGCAGCACCGCTGACCAAGCTAACACAGAAAAATGCAAAGTTTCAGTGGACGGAGGAATGTGAGCAGAGCTTTCAAAAACTCAAAACATGTTTGACAACTGCACCAATATTAGCCTTACCATCAGGTTCTGGAGGATTTACAGTATTCTGTGACGCCTCGAGGGTGGGATTAGGATGTGTTCTCATGCAAAATGGTCGTGTTATTGCTTATGCTTCGAGACAATTGAAAAAGCACGAGCAAAACTATCCTACACATGATTTGGAGATGGCTGCAGTGGTATTTGCTCTAAAAATTTGGAGACATTATCTATACGACGAAACTTGTGAGATTTATACTGACCATAAAAGTCTGAAGTATATCTTTCAGCAGAGAGATCTAAATCTTCGGCAGCGTCGTTGGATGGAACTACTCAAAGACTATGATTGTTCTATTTTGTATCATCCTGGAAAAGCCAATGTGGTGGCCGATGCATTGAGTAGAAAATCTATGGGGAGTTTGGCACATATAACCCCTGCAAAGAAACTTTTGGCCAGAGATATTCAAAGACTAGAAGATACAGGTATCAGATTTAGTGTCGGAAATTCAGAGGCATTGTTGGCTTGTGCTCAGGCTAAGTCTTCATTAGTTGAGCGCATTAAGGCCACCCAATATGAGGATGAATGATTATGCAAATACAGAGATGAGGCCTTAGCTGGTAAAAGCAAGGATATGATTGTTGAAAGTGATGGTGTTCTCGAATGGGTGACAGGCTTTGTGTAGCAGACATAGATGGGTTAAGACATAGGTCACAACACTAAATACACTATACACCCTGGATCCACAAAAATGTATCATGACCTGAAGCAATTTTATTGGTGGGAAGGTATGAAGAAAGATGTTGCTAACTTTGTTTCTAGTTGTTTGACTTGTCAGCAGGTCAAGGCTGAGCATCAGCGACCCGCAGGACTACTACAACAAATTGAGATTCCAGAGTGGAAATGGGAAAGAATTACTATGGATTTTGTCTCCGGTCTACCACGAACTCTTAGAGGTTATGACTCTATATGGGTGATTGTAGATCGACTGACGAAATCAGCACACTTTTTGCCAGTAAAGACTACATATGGTGGAGTCAGGTATGCACAGATATTTATGAACGAAATTGTCCGGCTTCACGGAGTTCCAATATCCATCATCTCTGATAGAGGATCACAATTTACCTCACGCTTTTGGAAATCTTTTCAAGAAGCATTGGGTACACGAGTAGATCTTAGTACTGCATTTCATCCACAGACAGACGGCAGTTTGAACGTACTATACAGATCTTGGAGGATATGTTAAGAGCTTGCATTCTAGAGTTTGGAGGTAGTTGGGATGCTTATCTACCTTTAGCTGAATTTGCTTACAACAATAGCTTCCAGTCCAGTATTCAAATGGCACCGTACGAAGCATTGTATGGTAGAAGATGTCGTTCTCCTATCGGATGGTTTGAAGCTGGTGAGACTAACTTATTGGGACCCGACCTAGTAAGAGAAGCTATGGACAAGGTCCAGTTGATCAGACAAAGATTGCTTGCAGCTCAAAGTAGACAAAAGTCTTAACACTGCAGAATTGTAAAGCTAGGAACGGTATCAACACTCGACAACATCTGCGAATTCGAATAACTTTCGATTTCTTCGGGTATCATTTAAACTCTCTTATTTGAGTTTTCATGACAGATTCTTAAATTTTCTTATTCAGTTTACTAACTACATATAAGTCTATCTATATATTACAAAGAGGGCCAAATGCACAAGTTTTTAATTTGGTGTAAAATAATGAGTAAAATTTTATAAATAGGTAGAATTAAAAGATTATCTACTGGTTGAATTACCCTTCGCATGGGTAAATATGATTAGATGAAGTTAGACTCAAACATGAACCCCGATGATTGGGTTTTCTAAAATAGCTATGAATTAGCCTAAATAAGGAAATTAACATGAGATCAATATTATGTAAATATAGATTGATTGGAGGAATTTTTACGAGTTGCTTGAGGTGAAGCAGTTGGTATTTCGGCACGAGTACTGTGCGTAGTAATCTTACCGCAATTTGTGTTTTCATAACTTGCATGATTTACACATGATTTCTAATATGAATATGTTACCGTTTATTTTAAGTTGCATGTGGGACAAGTCTTTTACTCGATATGATACCGAAATAGTTATTTGAGATGAATACCGTGGTTTTAAATATTTTCGTTGTCACTAGATCTATTTGACCGTTACTTGAATTTACTGTTATTGAAAGGAAATTATATGATTTGATAAGAACCGAAATGCCCTATATTATTTTAAAATATTTTCCTATGAGTATATACGGATACAGAGACAAGTATAAATGGGAGTAGACTTTGAAGGATCCCGTAGCTAACGGCGGGTTCGTTAGACCTGGTGCACCTTGTAATTACAGATTACCGTTATAGCCCTCGCTAGTGGGAAGGTAGAACTAGCATACCGTTACCGATTTCCCTCGAGTAGGGACTACCGTTATAATTGACTTCTTGCGAAGAAGTCCACAGTTATACCGATTACATGATCCGTTCATTGAAACCTCCCAAAAATGTGAATACTGATATTATACTGTGGTTACCGAGCTTATTACTGAATTGTTAATTATATTTTACTACAAGAAAATCGTGATGAGACTGAAAATTATTTATTATTTCTGAAAGGACATTTCTATGTTATTTTCTGTTTGAGATACTAGCATGTTTTCTGACTTGTCCCCAAATAAAAACGGTTGTGGTTAAGTGTTATTACTCACTGAGCTAGCGACTCATTCCCCGCTAATTCTTTTTTACAGAGACACCAGTTGACGCGGGCGAGGATTTCATTAATTAGAGCGCACAGGTTGATAGTTCTTGGTGAGCCTTGCACTTGTTCCCGTGGGCAGAGATTTTATTTATTGTTATGGCCTTTTCATTGAATTTTTGGAGTCGCTCCATAGTCATTCTTTTAGTGTCATGAGTATTATTTTGCTATTAGTCTTATGTTGAGCATCGTTCTCATTTATCAAAGTTGGAGATAAATTAGCATTTCTAGTGGTTACTTGGTGGTTTAGTTATGATGGAGACTTGTATTGGTTAATTGACAAGTTGTCAATTGTTTGGTATGATATTATGATGTTTGGTTGCTGATTTGAGACAGGGAAATTTTTGGGATGGTCCAAAAATAGGGGAAACTCTGCCCGATTTTCTGTAAAATTACCGATGAGGCTTACTTGGGAGCACTTCCTCCTAAGCGCCGGTCACGATTCTAAATTGGGTTGTGACAATTGCCTAGGTGGCTAATTAACGGGTAGATGCTACTAAGGATAGATTGACATATTTGGGGCTTATGCTATAACCGTTGCACAATTGTACCCACTCTCACACCTCTCCGTAGAGAGAGTGATTTTGCCCAATTGACTCTCTCGAGACCAATTGGGTGGGCCAATTAGACCAAGCAACCAGGGTTCAAGTAGGGTGATTACTCTCTCAAGATTTAACCCGTTAATTGGGACTACCATTTCTCATGGGTCCATCCCAATTCCTTGTTGGGTCAATTTTGGGGTCATGGACTCTCTTTCTCAAGAAGAGTTAAACCCACAAAGCTAGAATCAGTGTTTGCAACCACCAATCCTTAATTAAAACTTAAAATTAACCCAAATAGCAAACACCCAATATCATCCTAACCTTAGATGGCAATACCCATCAATTACCTACACTAGGGTTGAGCCACAACCCTAGCTAGTGAGTTTAGCTACTCATGCTAGATGCAAATATTAAAGAAATGGATGAAGAAGTAAGCATATTAATTAATTGCTAGGAAGAAAATACAATATTAAAGAGCAAAAGTGCCAAAAATGGCTAAACTATTCGGTCTCACGAGCTCAGCAGCTTCAGAAAAACTTAACTTGACCTAAAAATGGAAAAAGGTCCTATTTATACTGGGCTGGAAAAACTAGACAAAAATACCCCTGCGGGATCAGCGCGGACTGTGCAAACATGACCGTGGCCGCGTTGGCTCTTAAACTATTGGTTTCTACTTCTCTGAAGTTGAGGACAGCAGACCGCGTGAAAATGTAGCGCGGCCGCGAAGCCAGACCACGGACCGCGTGGTAATGATCGCAGCCGCGTTGCTTTCCCTTTGAATAAGCCATTCTCCGAACCTCCTAGTGCGGCCACGGTCACAGTTGCGCGGTCCGCACTAGGGCCTTTTTTCCTCAACTTCCTTGATCTTTGACACTTGAGCAGGTTTCACTCCTTTCTGAGCCGATATTTGACTTTCGTCGCTTTGTCGATCAAACCTGCAACCAAGTACAACTTGTGAGCATTTTGGGACTATTTTGTAGCAATTTATAACCAAAGCGTAGGCAAGTAGGGGTACAAAACACATTAAAATCCTAACTTATCATCGTCGTAAATGCAGTAATTGCGAGTGTGTAAATTGTAACTTAGACGGGATTTTCATCATTTTTCAAAGTTTCTCAAACCCTAAGCTCTCATAGGTGATTTTCCAAAGAAAAGTTCTTCCCCAAATCATAGGTAAACAACTTCTAACTCATTTCTCTCAATCTACTTCATCTTTTGACAAGATTTCATCACAAAATCTAGGGATTTTCATGGGAAATTGGGTGTTTTTGGGTGAAATTAGGGAATTTCGAAATTTGGGGAATTAGACCTGAAATTGAGGTCTGATTCCAAAACTAATTGCATATCCGGGCTCGGGGTGAATGGGTAATCAGGTTTTGGTCCGAACCTCGAGTTTTGATCATGCGGGCCTGGGGTCAATTTTTGACGTTTCAGGGAAAATGATAGAAAACCTATAAATTGGAGTTGAATTCTTTAGCATTTATTGATGTTGTTAAGTTAATTATGGCTAGATACAAGTGAATTGGAGACGAAATCTAAGGGGAAAGCGGTATTTGAGGCTTGAGTTTTGCCGTGGAATTCGAGTTAAGTGTTTGGCCTAACCTTAGCTTGAGGTAATAGGTGTTGTGTCTTATTTGCTACATGTTAGTGTCGTGTACGACGTATAGGTGTGTTGACGAGTATCTGTACGTTGGTGTCAAGCATGCCCGTGAGTCTTATATTGTGACTGTGGTGATTCTCATTATGTATTATCCATGCTTAAATTGAAGATTATCCCTGTTGAACACGACTTTGATATTTTCTTGGTATTTCACCATTGTTGAGTATTGGTTCAAGTTGAGATAACGAGATTGGTTATAGCCGATTCCCTTGTCGGGATGTATTTGTTTCCATTGTTGATTCCCTTGCCGGGATTGTGTTTGTTTCTATTGTTGATTCCCTTGCCGGGGTGTTATTGTTTCTACTGTTTGGGTGAGGAAAGAGTGATAAAGCACGGAGGGTGATGCCGTGTACATTTACATTTATATTGATGAATATGGTGAGGAAGAGTGATAAAGCACGAAGGGTGATGCCGTACACATTTACATTTACATTGATGCATATGGTGAGGAAGAGAGATAAAGCACGAAGGGTGATGCCGTACACATTTATATTACTCATACGGTGAGGAAGAGTGATAAAGCATGAAGGGTGATGCCGTGCACATTTTCTGTTTGGTGTGTTCATTTGCTGCTATCGGTTCAAGTTTTTTAACTACTTAAATTCCTTTACTGCTGTAACTCTTCATGTTGAAACCTCCATAGCATGTTGCCCCTTCCCGTTTATTTCTACTTAGTTTTTATTATCTGTTATACTGTTAGTATACTGATTAGCTGCACATGTTTAGTATGTTTGTCGTGTCCCAGCCTCGTCACTCTTCGCCGAGGTTAGGCTCGACACTTACCAGTACATGGGGTCAGTTGTACTGATACTACACTCTTTTCTTTTGTGTAGATCCTGGTACTGAACATACGGACCGTAGATCGAGGTTGTTGCCTTCTGTCCAGTGGAGGCCCAAGGTAGTCCTGCAGGCGTCCGCAGGACTTGGCGTCTCCTTCTATCTTGCTTCTTTTCTGTTTTATCTATTTCTGAGACAAATTTGTATTTTCTTATTCAGACCAGTATTTGTAGTATTCGTAGACAGTCCGTGAAATTGTGACACCAGTTCTGGGTGGAGTCTTATTATGGATTTCGTATTAGTATTAAGTTAAACTATTAAATTCTGTTCTTCCGCATTTTTATTTCCGCTGATGTTCTTATATTATCTGGTAAATTGTCAAAGATAAAGGAAAAAGGTAAAATAATCAATAACGTTGGCTTGCCTAGCGGGTTCAATGTTAGGCGCCATCACGGTCCCGACGGAGGGAAATTCAGGTCGTGACAAGTTGGTATCAGAGATCTAGGTTGCTTAGGTCACACAATTCATGGACAAGCTTAGTGGAGTCTGAGAGATCGGTACGGAGACGTCTGTGCTTATCCCCCAAAGGCTACAAAGTTAGGAATAGTTTCACTTCTATTCATTTCTATCGTGCGGTTTGAATTCTCAATGCTAATTAAACTTCTACTCTATTATTTCACAGATGGTGAGAACGCGTACCACTTCGTCAGCTGATCAGCAGCCCGAGCCCCTAGCGGCAGCTCCTACGAGAGGCAGAGGACGAGGCTGAGGCCGTGCTAGAGGCCGAGGTAGGGGCAGAGCTCATCCTAGAGTAGCAACACCAGCCGTCTCTCAGGCAGGCATACTTCCTGTAGCATCAGCCATCTCTCAGGTTGGAGGAGGAGCACGAATTCCCGCTACTCACACTCCGGAGAAGATGGCTCCTCAGTTTCAGACTCCAGTAGCTCATCCAGTTGGGGTAGTTCCACCGGGTGTTGTAGCTCAACCGGTGATGGATCAGCCGTGTCTTCAGATGCCTTGTGGAGATTGGACAGGTTCACCAAGCTCTTCACTACTACCTATGGCAGAACATCTTCAGAGGATCCCCAGGATTATTTGAACTGCTGTCACGAGGTTCTTCGGAACATGGGGATAGTGGAGACCAATGGGGTCGACTTTGCTGCTTTTCGTCTGTCAGGTTCTGCCAAGAAATTGTGGAGGGATTTTTGTTTGGCTAGACCAGATGGGTCGCCTGCTTTGACTTGGGATTAGTTTTCTCAACTATTTCTGGAGAAGTTTCTCCCAATCACTCAGAGAGAGGAGTACCGCAGGCGGTTCGAGCGTCTTCAGTAGGGTTCTATGACTGTCACCCAATATGAGATGAGGTTTATTAATTTGGATCGCCATGCTCTTCTAATACTCCCCACCGAGAGAGAGAGAGAGAGGGTGAGGAGGTTTATTGAGGGACTCGCTCAGCCTATTAGATTGCAGATGGCTAAGGAGACACGGAGTGAGATTTCTTTTCAGGATGCGGCCAATGTGGCCAGGCAGGTTGAGATGGTTCTAGCTCAGGGGAGCGGTCAGGGGTCTGACAAGAGGCCTCGCCATTCTGGCAGATTCAGTAGTGCCTCGTCTGGAGGCAGGGATTCTTTTGGTAGAGGCCATCCTCCCAGGCCGTTTCATTCAGCACTTCAGGCTTCTCACGGTGCTCCAAGAGGCCGTGGTTTTCATATGCAGTATTTTGATTAGCTGCCCTACAGTGCACCACCAGCTCCTATCAGTGCATCTCCGCTCCAGAGTTTTCATGGTGGTTATTCAAGCCGTCAGGGTCAGCAGTCTCAGCAGCCGAAGTCTTGTTATACTTGTGGTGATACGAGGCACATTGCTAGATTTTGCCCTCGAGCCTCGAACAGTTCTCAACACCAGGGTTCTCGTGCCATGGTTCCAGCATCGGGTGTTCCACTGCCCGCTCAGCCAGCTAGATGCAGGGGTCGAGGTGTTAAAGGTGGAGGTCAGGCTGTTAGAGGTGGAGGACAGGCCGCTAGAGGTTCAGGCCAGCCAGCAGGAGACCGTCCCAGGTATGTGGTTCAGAGTGGTGGGGCCCAGCCCCGATGTTATGCTTTCCCAGCCAGGCCTGAGGCTGAGTCCTCCGATGCACTTATCACATGTACTGTTCTGGTTTGTAGTAGAGATGCTTCAGTTCTGTTTGATCCAGGGTCTAAATACTCATATGCGTCTTCTTATTTTGCTTCGCATATGGTTGTGCCTCATGATTCTTTGAGTGCTCCCGTATATGTGTCCACGCCGGTGGGTGATTCTATTGTGGTAGATCATGTTTATCATTCATGTGTAGTTGTTATTGGGGGTCTTGAGACTAGTGTAGATCTCCTACTTCTCGATATGGTGGACTTTGACGCCATTTTGGGGATGGATTGGTTGTCGCCTTATCATGCTATATTGGACTGTCATGTCAAGACCGTGACCTTAGCATTGCCGGGGTTGCCTCGATTGGAGTGGAGGGGGACTCTTGGTCATTCTACCAGCAGGGTTATCTCTTACATGATGGCTCAGCATATGGTCGAGAAGGGATGTTTGGCCTATTTTGTGTCTGTTCGTGATTCTAGTGCTGAGGTTCCTTCTATGGATTTTGTGCCCGTTGTTCGTGAGTTTCCAGAGGTATTTCCTGCAGACCTGCCGGGTATGCCACCCGATAGGGATATTGACTTTTGCATTGATTTGGCTCCAGGAACTCAGCCCATTTCTATTCTGCCATATCGTATGGCCCCGCCAGATTTGAAAGAATTGAAGGAATAGTTGCAGGACCTGCTTGATAAAGGCTTTATTAGATGTAGTGTCTCGCCTTGGGGTGTGCCTGTATTTTTTGTAAAGAACAAGGACGGATCGATGATGATGTGCATAGATTATCGGCAGTTGAACAAAGTCACCATCAAGAACAAGTATCCATTGCTGAGGATTGATGATTTGTTTGATCAGCTTCAGGGTGCTAAGGTATTTTCCAAGATTGATTTGAGATCTGGCTACCATCAGTTGAGGACTAAGGCATCCGATGTCCCTAAGACAACTTTCCGCACTCGGTACGGGCATTATGAGTACTTAGTGATGTCATTCGGGTTGACAAATGCCCCAGCAGCTTTCATGGATTTGATGAACCGAGTGTTCAAGCCTTATATGGATTCCTTCGTGATTGTCTTCATTGATGATATTTTGATCTACTCCCGCAGCCGAGAGGAGCACGAGCAACACCTTTGAGTCATTCTTCACACTTTGAGAGATAGTCAGTTGTATGCTAAGTTTTTAAAATGTGAGTTTTAGTTGAGTTCAGCAGCATTCTTGGGTCACGTTGTATCAGCAGAGGGTATTATGGTGGATCCTAAGAAGATTGAGGCAGTCAAGGACTGGCCTAGACCCACATCAGCTACGGAGATCCAGAGTTTCTTGGGTTTGGCGGGCTATTATCGTCGGTTTATGGAGGGGTTTTCATCTATTGCAGCCCCGATGACCAGGTTGACCCAGAAGGGTGCCCAGTTCAGGTGGTCGGACGAGTGTGAGGCGAGCTTTCAGAAGCTTAAGACAGCTTTGACTACGGCACCAGTGTTGGTTTTATCCACAGGTTCAGGGCCATTTACAATATATTATGACGCATCACGTATTAGACTTGGTGCGGTGTTGATGTAGAATGGCAAGGTTATTGCATATGCTTCGCGATAGTTGAAGATTCACGAGAAGAACTATCCAGTTCATGATTTGGAGCTAGCAGCCATTGTTCACGCGTTGAAGATTTGGAGGCATTATTTATATGGCGTGTCGTGTGAGGTGTTCACGGATCACAAGAGTTCGCAATACTTGTTCAAGCAGAGGGAGCTAAACTTGAGGCAGATGAGGTGGTTGGAGCTGTTGAAAGACTATGATATTACCATCTTGTATCATCCTGGGAAGGCCAATGTAGCCGATGCTTTGAGTTGGAAGTCAACCAGTATGGGCAGCCTTGCGTATACTCCGGTCAGTGAGAGACCGCTTGCTTTGGATGTTCAGGCTTTAGCCAATCAGTTCGTGAGGTTGGATGATTCTGAGCCCAGCCGTGTTCTAGCTTGCACGGTCGCTCGTTCTTCATTATTTGAGCGTATCAGGGATCGGCAGTATGATGACCCTCATTTGCTTGTCCTAAGGGACACAATGCGACATGGTGGTGCCAAGCAGGTTACAGTCGGAGATGATGGATTTTTGAGGATGCAGGGTCATGTTTGTGTGCCTAATATGGATGGACTTCGTGAGTTGATTCTAGAGGAGGCCCATTGTTCCCGGTATTCATCCGTGTGCCGCTAAGATGTATCAGGACTTGCGACAACATTGTTGGTGGAGGAGGATGAAGAAGGATATTGTTGCTTATGTAGCTCGCTGTTTGAATGGTCAGCAAGTAAAGTACGAGCATCAGAGACCTGGTGGGTTGCTTCAGAAGATTGAGATTCCCGAGTGGAAGTGGGAGCGTGTCACCATAGACTTCATTGTTGGACTCCCGCGGACTCAAAGGAAGTTCGACGCAGTATGGGTTATTGTTGATAAGCTGACTAAGTCAGCGCATTTCATTCCTGTGGTAGTTTCCTATTCTTTAGAGAGGTTAGCTGAGATCTATGTCCGGAAGATTGTTCGACTTCATGGTGTGCCCGTGTCTATTATTTCTGATCGAGGTACGTAGTTTACCTCGCATTTTTGGAGGGCAGTTCAGCGTGAGTTGGGTGCACGGGTCGAGTTGAGCATAGCATTTCATCCCCAGACAGACGGGCAGTCCGAGCGTACTATTCAGATTTTAGAGGATATGCTCCGAGCATGTGTTATTGAGTTTGGAGGGTCTTGGGATCAGTTCTTGCCATTAGCATAGTTTGCCTACAACAACAGCTACCAGTCGAGCATCCAGATGGCACCCTATGAGGCATTATATGGTAGGCGGTGTTGGTCGCCGGTTGGGTGGTTTGAGCCGAGAGAGGCTCGGTTGTTGGGTCCGGATTTGGTGCAGCATGCCTTGGACAAGGTCAAGATCATTCAGGATAGGTTTTGTACAGCATAGTCCAGGCAGAAGAGTTATGTCGACAGTAAGGTTCGTGACGTGGCATTCATGGTCGGAGAGCGAGTGTTGCTTCGGGTGTCGCCCATGAAGGGCGTGATGAGATTTGGAAAGAAGGGCAAGCTAAGCCCTATGTTCATTGGGCCTTTTGAGATCCTTGATCAACTGGGAGAGGTGGCTTAAAGACTTGCCTTGCTGCCGAGTTTATCAGCTGTGCATCCAGTGTTTCATGTGTCCATGCTTCGGAAGTATCACGGCGATCCATCCCACGTGTTAGACTTCAGCACTGTCCACTTGGACAAGGACTTGACCTATGAGGAGGAATCGGTAGCTATTCTAGACCGGCAGGTTCGTCAGTTAAGATCAAAGAGTTATTGGCCGGTTCGTGTTCAGTGGAGAGGTCAGCCTGTTGAGGTAGCTACCTGGGAGTCCGAGTCCGATATGCGGAGCCGATATCCCTATCTTTTCACTGACTCAGGTACTTTTCTATGTCCGTTCGAGGACGAAAGGTTGTTTTAGAGGTGGAGAATGTGATGTCCCAAAATTTCATCTCTTGTTTTAACAGTCAAATCTCTGTTTCGAGGCCTTAAAAACCTCCTTTTGTCTCACCTCGATTTGCATGCGCATTTCGGGCGTATATCTGGAAATCCTTTATGTGAAAACTTGAGAAAAATACTAATTTTGCCTTTAAAATTGAATTTAAGTTGACTTCGGTCAACATTTTGGGTAAACGGACCTGGACCCGTGATTTGACGGTCCCGGAGGGTCCATAGAAAAATATAGGACTTGGGCGTATACCCGGAATTGAATTCCGAGGTCCCTAGCCCGAGAAAGAATTTTTAAAGAAAATTGTTTGCTGGAAAATATAAAGACTTTTGGAAATGAAATGGTATGTGTTCTTGATGGTATCGGGCCCGTATTTTGGTTCCGGAGCCCGGTACAGGTTTAAAATAATGTTTAAGTCGAATATGTGAAATTTGGTGAGAAACGGAGTTGATTTGATACAAATCGGACCCTCGATTGAGGAAATAGTAACTTTTGAGAATATCATTGATTTTGATGCTAAATTCGTAGTTGTTGATGTTATTTTGATGATTTGATCCCACGAGCAAGTCCGTATGATGTTTCTGGACTTGCGTGCATGTTTGGTTTGGAGCCCCTAGGGCTCGGGTGAGTTTTGGAAAGGCCACAGAGTGTTTTGAGACTTGAAACAAATAGCTTTTGTGTAAATGCGAAGTCTGGCTCGCAAATGCGAGCATCACATTTGCGAAGGTCCATCGCAATTGCAATCAGAGGGCAGGGAGGGGGACCTTCATATTTGCGAAGCTCAATGTCGCAATTGCGACCTCAGCAATTGCCGCATTTGTGAACAATTGTTCGCATTTGCAAAGTTAGCAGCACAGGCCAAGCTTCGCATTTGCGATGCTTTGGTCGCATTTGCGAGTTCGCATTTGCGAACCTGTCATCGCAAATGCGATAACTGCTGTGTAAATTGTAACTTAGACGGAATTTTCATCATTTTTCAAATTCTCTCAAACCCTAATCTCTCATAGGTGATTTTCCAAAGAAAAGTTCTTCCCCAAATCATAGGTAAACAACTTCTAACTCATTTCTCTCAATCTACTTCATCTTTATACAAGATTTCATCACAAAATCTAGGGATTTTCATGGGAAATTGGGTAGTTTTGGGTGAAATTTGGGAATTTCGAAATTTGGGGAATTAGACCTCAAATTGAGGTCGGATTCTAAAAATAATTGCATATTCGGGCTAGGGGTGAATGGGTATTCGGGCTTGTGTCCGAACCTCGAGTTTTGATCAAGCGGGCCCGGGGCCGATTTTTGACTTTTCGGGAAAATGATAGAAAACCTATAATTAAGCATTGGAGTTGAATTCTTTAGTATTTATTGATGTTGTTAAGTTAATTATGTTTAGATACAAGTGAATTGGAGACAAAATCTAAGGGGAAAGCGGTATTTGAGGCTTGAGTTTTGCCATGGAATTCGAGGTAAGTGTTTGGCCAAACCTTAGCTTGAGGTAATAGGTGTTGTGTCTTATTTGCTACATGTTAGTGTCGTGTACAACGTGTAGGTGTGTTGACGAGTATCTATACGTTGGTGCCAAGCATGCCCGTGAGTCTTATATTGTGACTGTGGTGATTCCCATTATGTATTATCCATGATTAAATTGAAGATTACCCCTATTGAACAAGACTTTGATATTTTCTTGGTATTTGACCATTGTTGAGTATTGGTTCAAGTTGAGATAACGAGATTGGTTATAGCTGATTCTCTTGCCGGGATGTATTTGTTTCCATTGTTGATTCTCTTGCCGAGATTGTATTAGCTTCCATTGTTGATTCCCTTGCCGGGATGTTATTGTTTCTACTGTTTGGGTGAGGAAAGAGTGATAAAGCACGAAGGGTGATGCCATGCACATTTACATTTACATTGATGCATATGGTGAGGAAGAGAGATAAAGCACGAAGGGTGATGTCGTGCACATTTATGTTATTCATACGGTGAGGAAGAGTGATAAAGCACGAAGGGTGATGTCGTGCACATTTTTATTACTGATTGCATGGTGAGGATTGAGATTAAAAGCACGAAGGGTGATGTTGTGCGTATTTTCTGTTTGCTGTGTTCATTTGCTGCTATCGGTTCAAGTATTTTAATTGCTTAAATTCCTTTACTGTTGTAATTCTTCATGTTGAAACCCCCATGGCATGTTGCCCCTTCCCGTTTATTTCTGCTTAGTTTTTATTATCTGTTACTCTGTTAGTATACTGATTAACTGCACAGGTTTTGTATGTTTGTCGTGTCCCAGCCTCGTCACTACTTCGCCAAGGTTAGGCTCAGCACTTACCAGTACATGGGGTCGGTTGTACTGATGCTACACTCTACACTTTTGTGCAGATCCTGGTATTGGACCATACGGACCGTAGATCGAGGTTGCTGCCTTTAATCCAGTAGAGACCTGAGGTAGTCCTGCAGGCGTCCGCAGGCCTTGGCATTCCCTTCTATCTTGCTTCTTTTGTGTTTTATCTATTTCTAAGACAGATTTGTATTTTCTTGTTCAAACCACTATTTGTAGTACTCGTAGACAGTCCGTGAAATTGTGACACCGGTTCTAGGTGGAGTTTTATTATGGATTTCGTATTAGTATTAAGTTAAACTGTTAAATTCTGTTCTTCCGCATTTTTATTTCTGCTGATGTTCTTATATTATCTGGTAAATTGTTAAAGATAAAGGAAAAAGGTAAAATAATCAATAACGTTGGCTTGCCTAGCGGGTTCAATGTTAGGTGCCATCACAGTCCCGACGGAGGGAAATTCGGGTCGTGACATAGACTATGATGAGAGTTTGCTCCAGTTGCAAGGTTGGAAGCAATAAGACTCCTCATAGCCTTTGCTGCTTACATGGAATTCACTCTTCACCAGAGAGACGTCAAGAGTGCATTCCTCAATGGCTATTTAAAGGAAGAAGTGTTTGTCAAGCAACCTCCAGGGTTTGAAAGCAAGGAGTGTCCTGATCATATGTACAAACTTGACAAGACACTCTATAGGCTCAAGCAGGCTCCTAGAGCATGGTATGAAAGATTATCAAAATTCCTGCTTGAGCATGGCTACAAGAGAGGTAAAATCGATAACACTTTATTCTTGAAGGTAAAAGGTAAAGACCTTCTAGTAGTGCAAATATACGTTGATGATATAATCATTGGAACAACTACTGGTAAACAAAGTAAGGAATTTGCTAAACTAATAGGGAGTGAATTTGAAATGAGTATGATGGGTGAGCATAATTTCTTTTTAGGCTTACAAACTAAACAAAACTCAAATGGAACTATGATCCATCAACAAAAATATGTGAAAGAGTTGCTTAAAAGGTTTAAAATGGAAGAATCAAAAGAAACCGATACTCCTATAGCAACAACCACAAAATTGGATATAGATGAATCTAGTTCATCTGTTGATCAGAAGTTGTATAGGGGAATGATTGGTTCTCTTTTATATTTCACTCCTAGTAGACCTAACATTGTTTTCAGTGTAGGTCTTTGTGCTCGATTTCAGGAAAATCCAAAGGAGTACTATTTCACTGTTGTCAAGAGAATATTGAGATACTTGAAAGGCACCACTGACCTTTGTCTTTGGTATCCAAAAGGTAGTACTTTTAACCTAGTGGGATATGCTGACGCCGATTATGCAGGTTTCCTTGTGGATAGGAAGAGCACCTCAGGTATGGCACACTTTCTTGGTTCATGTCTTGTGTCATGGGCTACCAAAAAGCAAAATTCAATGGCCTTATCTACTGCTGAAGCTGAGTATATTGTTGCTGCTTCATGTTGTGCTCAATTGCTGTGGATCAAACGACAATTATTGGACTTTGGAATTGATGTTGGTTGCATTCCCATATTTTGTGATAACACTAGAGCCATTAGTATGACAAAGAACTCGGTTCATCATAAGAGAACTAAGCGCATAGATGTTAGGCACCATTTTTTGAGGGACAACTATGAGAAAGGCTTGATCACTGTGGAGTTTTGTGCTACTGACAAGCAAATTGCTGACATCTTCACAAAAGCCTTAAGTAGAGATCACTTTGAGAGGAACAGGTTGGAATTAAGGAGGATTAAGATCACCTAAAAGGTCCATTTCAAGGTTAAACGGGAAAAAAAAAGAAAAAATATTTTTTTTGGTTAGAAAATTTGTAAAATCTTGTACTTAAGTAGATTAGATCTTACTCAATCTCCACCATCTGTTTAAAACTAACATTTCAGTTTGATTAGACTTCTAAAATACTGATGAGCCTGCCGTTACCCATTGATTACCCACTCCCGTTAAATTGATCATCATCATCTCTACCTTCTCTTTATAATTCTTAAACCGTCGAAAACACTTTCCATCTTCTCTCATCCTCCAAATTTCAATCTACCTTTCTTCTTTCTTCCAAGAACCTAGCACAAAATGACTAACTCCTCTGATAACCCTGGTACTCCCCCACCATACTCCTCATATTCAACAACTCCTCAGCCTAAGAAAAGAACAGTAAAGATGCTTGCCCGCAAGAAAGCAGCTGGGAGGGAATTATCAAAGAAATTAGATGCTCAATTGAAAGCTAGCCAAGCCCAAGAACCCCAGAACTCTGAAGAATCCTTCAAGTCTGCTACAGAGGGGGAAGAAACTGGATCTTCTGATACTGAACAGGTAATTTTTGGCCTAAATACTACTACTGAGGTCATTTATGAGTCGACTGAAAATCTAGAGAATAAGTTTATTTGGTTGGACCTATGGTGGATGTAGAAACTTCTGAGTCTAGAAAGAGAGGTGGTAAAAATAAAAAGGAAAAAGAAAAAGAGAGTGAGGGTGTTCAAAGTGAAGAAAGGGGAATGGGGAAAAGAGTGGTTGATTCTTCACCCACTTCTGGTAAAGGTAGAATGGCTATTTGTGGAGTAGAATCAGATAAAGTGGAGGAAAGTGTCAAGAAAACATGGGGGGAGTGGGTCTGGAAAAGCCGCTGAAGGGCTGGTTAACCTTGGGCAAAAAGTAGATGAACGTGGTTCATCAGTTGAAGAAACCCTCGCAGACCTATTGAAGAAAGTAGGTGACAGCTACAACCCCAAGAAGAAGAGAACTTCCAAGGCTAAGACCCCTGGCACTACTAGGGCTAACAAGAAAAGAAAGGCTGCCCCTTCTGACATTATTGAAATTCCTCCCACAAGAGGAAGAGCCACAAGAAGTCAGCTAAAGCAGAATGAGGAAGAGCTGCAGAGACCTTAGAAGCAAGCAAAAAGAAAAGGATGGACAAAAGGGAATAAGAAGGTGGGTGAGCCTGTTGAGGATGTTGATGTGGATGAGATGGGCCTGGTCCATCAAGATGAAGATGTGATTGCTGAAGTGGAGGTTCAGACTCCCAAGCCCAAGAAATCCAAGATTTCCACTAAGCAGTCTACTTCTATGTCAAGATCTGTTGAACCATCCACCCTGGCAAAAAGGACCGGGTCTGCAGTGAAAACCAAACAAGTAAAAAGTGCTGAAGAAGAGGAATGAAGTGGAGAAGAGGAAGATGAATCGGACAATGAAAAGGACAAAATGGCCAAGTTTCACAAAAGAACTCATATGAAGGGTAGACTTCTCAAGGATTTGTAGGAGGAAGGGATGGTGCTGCTATTGGAGAAATTAGAAGTGCAAGGCTGGAAAGACATGGTCCTTCAGATGGATGGTAAGTTGGCCAGGGATGAAATTGTTGAGTTTATAGCAAATGCTGTATTGAAGGATGGAAGGGTTACCAGCTTGGTGAAAGGGGTGCAAATCTCTTTCAATATGAAGGAGTTGGGTGAAATTCTAGGTGTACCTGCTAAGGGGTACAATGACTATAAAATGCTTAAGTGGCCAAGCCTAGAAAATCTTCCTACTGCCCCTGCCCACCAAAAAATTCAGTGATCATGAGGAGGAAAGTGAGCCCAAGGCTGTATACAAGAGTGCGATGAAGCCACCCCACAAGGTGCTGTTCTAATTCATCATCAAGTGTGTTCTGCCAAGGTAGGAAATGAGGCACATTGCAAGGTTCATGGATTTGGTCCTCATGGAGTGTTTGGACAGTGGGAAGCAGATTAATTGGCCTGGATTTATAATCCAGCTTCTTGATAGGGTTATCAGTGGCACAAGTCTCATGCCATTCCCTATGGCTTCATTATCACAGCTATGCTTGCACATTTTAAGGTGTCTCTAAAGAAGCGGGAGGTGGCTACAAGAAAAGATCACTTTGGGGCATAAACTCTGATTGCTTGTGATTATGAGGTCCATGCCACTCCTAGTGAACCTAGTTCATCCAAGAAGGCACCAGTCAATATCAAGGTCAGAGCCTTGGTGCAGAAGAGTGGGGCAAAGGATGATGAGAAAGCAAGGCTGAAGATACGGTTGGCTGAGGTAGAGTCTGAGAGAGATGCTCTCAGAATTGAACTGGCAAGGGAAAAGGAGAATAATGATGGAATTCTTCAAGACATTCTGAAACTTCTCCAAGCCAAAAACCAAGCTCCTAGTTCTTCCAAGCCTTAAGCCTCCTAGCCTAGTGTAGATCAACCAGTGACCCAGTTCGGGACTTTTATTTCTTTTGCTCATGTTTTCAGTATTTTTATTTCTTCTTTTGCTTTGTGGTAGAATCTTATCAATCATCAATGAAATTCACTATTTTTGCTCTAACTGTTCGTTTATATTTCTTTGATGGTTGAAATTTTTAGCTTGATCTATGATGATTAATCCATGTTTGCATTTGAAGTAGCCCAGTGGCCATGAGTAATTTTAAAATCTGGTTATGTCACATTTTTTATGTAACTTTTCGATGATGCCAAAAGGGGGAAAAGATTGTGCTTTATAGTGATAAAAAGGAAAAAAATTTCTCACTTGTGTTGATGTTGAGCTAAGTTGAAACAGGGCCTAAGCTTATGAAAAAGCACAGAGTTCGTCATCATCAAAAAGGGGGAATTTGTTGGCCCAAGTGAAGGATAGTTTTGAAGATTGACAAAGAAAGGTCATGCATGAACCATGTCCATCCCTTGTGTGCATAGACACGGGCAGATTCGAGCATGTGGGATGCACGTGAAATAGATAAACTTAACTTGGCATAATTGATATCTCCTGATTGAAAAGGTTGCATAATTGATAAGGAGAAGGACTCCTTACTTAAAGAGAATATTATCCAAGATAAGGAAGGAGTTAGAAGTTGAGATCAATTAGAACTCTTCCACCAAGGAAGAGTAGCATTAGAACTCTAGTTATTTATTCATCTACTAACTCTATATATTGCAGAATGTTTTCATTTTATAGGTATGCACAAATGCAGAAGTTAAACAGGAATTGAGAGCAAAATAGCAAGGCATTTTGCAAGCAGTTCGTGTGTGATTCAAGTGTATAAACCTGAAGCTACATGAACCAGATAGAAGAACCAGTTCCAAGTGTCTGTCTTTTATTCTAGTTCAATTGTAGTAGGTATTTTCATACTGTACCTTTCAGCTTTATCTAGAGACAATTGTAATAGGTACTCAGAGTATTCAAGTGAGAGTTAACTTGAAGTTGTCGCAATAGTTAGAGGCTGTTTGCAGCAACGGGATTAGAGTTAGTCCTAGGTTTACAAAAGTGTTTTTGTAAATGCAGTTTTTGGCTTGGTGATTTAGTGGAGAGTTTGGGAAAATCCTACTGGGAATTAGGTCATGGTTTTTTCACCTTTTGAGCCAGGTGTTTTTCACGTAAAATACTTGTGTTCTATACTTTACGCATTTACTATTTCTGCAATGGTAGGTTAAGGAACACTTAGAAGAACCAGGTCCTTTCATAATCAGTTTAAGCGGAAAACGGGACCTCTTATGTGGTATCGAAGTTAAAACATCAATTCAAATAAAAGATACGAGCCAAATCTGTAAACTACTACTTCATAAAACTCCTTTCTATCACCAACTATTGCCCAACACACTCCTGGGATCTTATTAGATAAATATAAAATGATTGGTTTCACAAAAATAAAGTATATAATCCGTACTCATAAAATCCAAATGTGAACAGAGATCATTGCAACTAAAAGGGAATCATGGATATCAATAACAAACAAGCAAACAAAACACATGATAAGGCATTCAAAACACCAGATTTGCATTCATTGATTCAAGCTAGATGGTTACACAATGTAGAATGTACCTAATTGTGGAAAAACCAGCTAGACAAAACCAAACACGGGTCTGAATCAAGCTTGAAGGGGAATCAGCAAACGATCCATCAATCAATCCACAGCTTTGAGAATTTCGACAACTCTTAGAATCCCAGAAAATACTAAACAACAACAAACTAAGAAAGTCCTCTTTTTTTTTTTAATGTTTTTTCCTTTTTCTGAAAATTTTAAAACAAAAGAAGATGAAGTTTTTGAGAGATTTTCTCTACTGAAGCTTGAGTGAATTTCAGAGTAAGACTTCTTCCAAATTCGTGTAAAATCAGTAGAGAAAATGAAGGACCGTGGATTTTTTCAGAGAATTCAGTGTGTGTCCTTTGAGTGAGTGTATATGGTCTCTTATATAGAATGTGAGTGTGTTTCTTTTTGTGATAAAAAATAAGAGAGGTGTGAAAGATTCTGTAAGCTGAAAAGTAGGGAATTGGCATCTTTTAACTCATTTTTGTACAGCTGTTCCTTTTTCATATGTTTATCTCATTTTCAGCATTTTTCGTAATCAAATTGGGATAGTTGTCCCTCATCTAGAAACTTCTTCTTATTTCCCACTTTTTTTATTTATTTTGTATTTTATCTCTTTTCAACTTAATTTCTTACCTAAATTCCAAATGTAAGGCAACATAACAAAATCAGTCTAACAAAACAGTAACCTCCTTAAAAGCAATTAATCATAGGACCTATGACTGATAAACTAAACAACACAAAAAAAGAACATTAAAATAGTAGCTAATCCTAAACAGCTAATTTAAGTTAATAGGAAAAAAGATGATTACCCTGAAGAGTGTATAAATTTGGAACTTCGACTCGTTGGCCGGACTCCGATATACTTCGAAATGGGTCAAAACTAACCCAAAATGATTTCTCTCATCGAGAGCAGTCGATCATGCGAGTATCGAACCAAAACGAACAAAAATACTGCAGAAATCGACAAAAATATGAAACTAGGTTTTTTCTTGAATTTCAGACCTGGAAATTGACGAATTTGGTGGGGCCTTTGGGAAGGTTAATGGTATATTGATGATGAGGGGAGGTTGAGGAGTGTAGGGTATTTGTTTGGGCGCGATTGAGGTTGGCCGCCAGTTAGGTGTGAGGGATTTGAGGATGGCTAGGGTTTGGATGGGATTTTGGAAGAGATAAAATGGGGGGAAGATGGGGTCTTTTGGGGTTAGGGATTTTCGGACAGATGTATGGGATGGGGGTGGGAGTTCAAGACCTTTGGATCCACTCAGATGAAGGGTCAAGATTAAAAGGGTAAAAAACGGGGTCGTTTTAGGTTTAAAGGGGGGTTGGACCGGATTGGGGATGTGGGCTGGGGCGAGATTGTGCGCAAATTGGGCAACTGAAGTTGTGTCACGACACAATTTTCCCTCCGTTGGGGATCGTGATGGAACCTAGTCTTAGGGACTAGGCAATTTTAACATTAATTGAAACAACAACAATATTTAAATAACATCTAACAATTTGAAATAGAAATCTCTTTAGAATTTATAGCCCCAAAACTGGTAGTACAACTCATAAGCTCTACAGAGTGTTTGCTAGAAACTTCTAAATACAACTATTCTGAAATAAGGATAAGCAGTGCAACACAAAAAACTAGAAGGTGACTCCGAAGCCTGCGAATGCAGCAGCAGGTTTACCTTGAGTCTCAATAGCAACGATCCGCACAGCTACTGATGATCAAATACCTGGATCTGCACAAAAATGTACAAAAGTGTAGTATGAGTACACCACAGCGGTACCCAGCAAGTATCAAGACTAGCCTCAGCGGAGTAGTGACGAGGAATAATCAAGACACCTACTGGACTAAATAACCTGACGAATATAAGTGTAGGAACAACAGAGTACGATTTCTATGTAAGGACTATGCATAAATGGCAATGACAATAATACGGTAATTACAATAAGAAAAGTCGAAACATCAACTAGCAGCTGAACACCATAATAATAACACAGTAGAGTGAGTGGAACACAATAAAAATCCGGTGAACACAGATAAAGGAAGGGCAAGTAATAACTCAACAAACACGACCGCTTTCACACCAGGCTCCAGCCAATAACCATTCACGAGGTACCGAACCTCAGAATATTCAAATTTCACGGGTCCCAATTTTCGAACCCTAAACACTTGGCATCTTGTGCCCTCATTACCAATTTAATACTCAACAATATCAAGGTCCATCCTTTTATCCGATAAGAAGGATTAACTACGTGTATGTTTGTGCAAGTGTTCTAACATAGTTCATGCCCGCTAGAAAGTATAGAAAAAAAATGTACAGCACGTAAGGTGCTTTCCCACAAAATAGAACTCACACAAGTAAGTGCACCACTACACAATATCAACAACAAGAATGCCCCCAGGCCATCACAAGTCATATATATATATATATATATATATATATATATATATATATATATATATATATATATATATAGCCCGCCTTGTCACGCCGCATGTGCAAATATCAATAGTAATAATAGCACGGCAGAAACCTCGTGCAACCCAATAACACCGCACGGCTGAAACCTCGTGCATCACAATAACAACTGCACGGCAAAAAACCTCATGCATCACAATAACAACCGCACGGCAAAAAACCTCGTGCATCACAACAACAAGTACATCAGCCAGAAAGACAATAAATACAAGTGTACGGCAAGTAAATCAACTCAAAAACTTTCGATCACAAAGAAACGGTAGAAATAGCTCACAAGGAATAACCACAATAGAGAACACTAGGCATAATAAGAACAGCTCAACAAGGGAGATAATAATATGTAACAACGATCCCACAGTATACAATTCAACAACAAGGGAGCTAACACGAGTCAAATGAATCCAAATAAGGACATGTCAGCTAAGATATAGAATATCTACACTTCTTTTAAGGTTGGGCAATTACGAAGAAGATACAAAAAATTCAATTAAGGATAAGGAGCGGAAAGATAATCATAACCTCAACTAAAACTAAATAATTACAGGAGAGATAATAATAATTTCAAATAAAGACAAGCAATTGTGAAAAGAAAGCTTGACAATAGAAGAGGTAAAAATCTTCAGTTAATCAAATAAGAGTCAAATAAGCAATATGAGTGAATCATAAAACAATTAATCCCAATTAAAGCAGATTGAGTGAAACTAGCAATTAAGAAAAACTTAATCATAACAAAACAACTTCACTCTCAGTGAATACAAGAACCTACGACCCTAAAAGGCCAACTTTCCACAAATAAGCCCGAGCACGTACTCGTCACCTTGCTTACACGGACTACAGTTAGCATAGAAGACTCAGATCCTAAGGGGTAGTTTTCCCACACGAAGTTAGGCAAGATACTTACCTCTAAGAAGACAGGCCGACACTCTAAAATGAACTCCTCGGATGAAATGACTTCCGGACGGCTCAAATCTAGTCAAAATAACTTCAAAGCATAAATAAAACTCATAAGAAACTAATCCGGATAATAAAGCATCAATCTTTATCAAAATCTAGAAATCGACCCCCGGGCCCGCACCTCGAAACCCGACAAATTTCTCAAAACCCGGACACCCATTCCGACACGAGTTCAACATACAAAAATTATCAAATTGCGATACCAATTTCCCCCTCAAATCATGATTTTTTATTTCGAAAGTTCTCTTCAAAAATCCCCATTTTCCTCAACTCTAAACACAAATTAAATGATAAAAATAAAGGACACTTACCGAATCGATTTTCTTGAAAAACCTACGAAATTTCTCAAAAAACCAAAGTCTAAAACTCAAAATATGGTGAAAATGGCCAAGCCCTTGATTTATATGGTTCTGCGCAGGACTTCCGCATTTGTGGACAAGGAAGCGCATCTGCTCTCGCATTTGCGGGCAGATGTTCGCATCTATGAAATTAACTTACCAGACCTAGGTCCGTATCTGCGGACAATATAGCCGCACCAGCGGCGCCGCAGAAGCGATAACAGGAGCGCAGAAGCGAACTCCTTCGCAGACACGATCACTCAATCGCAGAAGCGGTCTTCGCACCTGCATGCGAGCATCAGCACGGGCGAGCTAGCTCCCAGTCCTCTATGGTCGCAGAAGCGATCAGGCTCACGCAGAAGTGGAGCCACACATGCGCTCCAAGATGTCGCAGGTGTGAGACACCAGAACCTGACTTGACCAAAACTACGAAAACCATCCGAAACTCGTTCGAAACACACCCGGGGGCCCCGGGAACCCGTCCAAGAATACCAACAAGTTCCATACCCTAAAACGGACCCGCTCGAGGTCTCAAATCACATCAAACAACGTCGAAACTGCGAATCACACCATGAATCAAACTTATGGACTTTCAAATCTTCCACTTTTAAAACTCGAGCCGAAACCTATCAATCAACCCGGAATGACGCCATATTTTGCAGGCAACTCCCAAATGACATAACGGACCTGTTCAAACTCTCGGAATTGTATTCCGACCCCGATATCACCAAAGTCAACTCTTGGTCAAACTTCTCCATCTTCCAAACTTCAACTTTTCTAATTTTTGCCGAAATGCTTCAAATGATCCTACAGACCTCCAAATCCAAATCCGGACGCAAGCCTAAGTCCCAAATCACCATACGAAGCTTTTGAAATCATTCAAAACCCATTCCAGACCCGTTTACAAAAGAGTCAAATTCCGCAACTCTTACCGCTTTAGCTTCCGAAACTAGAATCCTTCTTCCGATTTGACTCCAAATTATCCGGTAACTGAACTCGACCACGTACGTGAGTTGTAACACATAATATGAAGTTGCTCAAGACCTTATGCCGGTGAACGGAACTTAAATCCTCAAAACAACCGGCCGGGTCATTACATTCTCCCCCTCTTAAAGAAACGTTCATCCTCGAACGTGCCAAGAATCGCCTCGAATTCATCACATCACTGAATGAACATATCCAACATACACTCGCAGGTGACCCCACGTCACCCCAATCCACATAAGCCTGGCGACACCAACTCAATTGTAATTTACCCCTTTCCACTAATACCAAAAAGCCGTTGAGCCAGAATTCTCACCTTCCACTCATCTCCCAAAGATCTGATTCTTACATTCACACCCTGTATCAGCCTCAACCAGCTACAACAACTTATTCCTACACCCACAAGGTACCACCACACAACGTGACACGCCATACATAGGATAATAATAACACTTCTGATCGCGATAGCTGCCCGAAATCAAATCCAACGCCGGCAATTAGCCTCATATCCGTTAGAACTCTATTTCAAACCTCCACAACACTAGCAGCGGTGCAAGGAACACGAATACCTCATGATTATAAACCTAAATCATGAAGTCACAATTAACACCACCGGGCACATAACTCGCAAGCTAAAACTCAAGAAGCACAAAACGAAAATGACAGAATATGTAAAGAGAAACACATAAGAGAACTATCAAACAAGCCCGACAAGCACAACTCTCTATCAATACTATCCTACGAAACAACATAACAAGGAAGAATCAAAGTATATGAACAAATCAAGAGGATCTCATCTTGATATAACTCCTACCGCGGCTCGCAGACCAGCTCAAACATATGAAATCACATGAAATAGCGAGGGTCCCACCCTCAATTCCGAATCACAAGTAGAATATACATCAAACCAACTGAAACCTTCCACTAGATCAATTCCGTCAATAAAATTACAACATGTATTGGCTCCCACACCGGTGGAGAATCTAAATCACAGGTCGTAACCAAAATACTCAGGGATCACATCAAACCTACCATAATGTACAACAAGAATTCATTACTAGCCTCGTAGCTCTCAATAATGAATAGAACAAACGATAGACATGGGTATCATTCATAGAATCTCCCAACGGGGCAAACACAACAACAAAATACTAAGTCATGAACTCACCCATGCGTGGAGCAACAAATAGGGCAACTCACCCCGATAAGCAGAAATGTAACAAAATACGGATGTGCTCCTCTATAACAAACCAAAAGCATACCTGTATGACATCATATAGCACAACGGCCTCAAGCCTACCTTATGAAATACATCAACGGGTCGGGCCTCCCCCTCTTGCGCGCCTTCTACTCGCCTGAATACCTCGCTGTAGCACAATTGCCCGGAGTCTAGGACAATCCCTCACCATGTGGTTGATGTCTCCACACTCAAAGCAACTCTCTGCTGGTGTGGTTGTGGGAACTGTGCGGTACCGATACCCTAAGAACCATGAGCACCTAAAATACCGTACGAAGCCTGAAGCGCAAACTGAAGTGGCTGACCCACAAAATCTCTACCATGCCGTACCTTACCTCCAAAATAAAGGCCGGTGGATCTTTCCATCTACGAGGCCTCATCGCATCCCTGTCCTCTCTCTCTTGACCTTACCCGCCCTCTCTCTCCTGGCCTCGACTGTCTTATCTCTCCTGATCCCACATGCCCTCTATACGGTGAGTGATCTCTACCACCTGCTGAAATGAGACATCCGACTCCAACTCCCGAGCCATGCTGAAC
The DNA here is from genome assembly GCF_001879085.1 of Nicotiana attenuata. Lineage (NCBI taxonomy): Eukaryota > Viridiplantae > Streptophyta > Magnoliopsida > Solanales > Solanaceae > Nicotiana > Nicotiana attenuata. The sequence continues at coordinate 83,434 of NW_017670950.1, forward strand.
CGAATATCATGCCTGAGTATCTACAGACTCGCTCCCTAACTATAACAACCAAGGCAGGTGCATGTCTTGCCAAATCACTGAATCAAACGGCATACTCTAATACTAACATAGTGCCCTGGTGCAGCTGCTCAAACTCTGCGTGCCATGCATCTGAAGTGACTGAGGTACAAACTCTCCCAAGAACATCTCTAAACACTGAACCCATGTGAGTAAAGCTGCATCGGCTGGTTACCCAACTCATACGCCCGCCACCACTGATAAGCGGCTCCTCAACTGCTACTCTAGCTGCGACACGTGCTCCTCGTCGGCCTCTGCCTCTAGCAACACCTGCTCCGGGAGAAGCATCATCAGTAACGGCAGCTCGTGTCCTTACCATCTGCGAGAGAATAGAATGACAAAAGTTCAAATTCTGAGATCAATAGACTCGCACGATAAGAATGAAAAAAGTGAATTTGTCCTAATAGTTCCGTAGCCTCTTGAAGATAAGTACAGACGTCTCTGTACCGATCTGCAAGACTTTACTAAACGTGTTTTGTGACTCGTAGCACCTATGAACCTAGAGCTCTGTTACCAACTTGTCACGACCCAATTTTCCCTCCGTTGGGTATCGTGATGGCACCTAGTCTTAGGGACTAGGTAAGCCTAACATTAATTGAAACAAAAACAATATTTAAACAACATCTAACAATTTGAAATAGAAATCTCTTTAGTATTTACAACCCCAAAACCAGTAGTACAAGTCATAAGCTCTACAGAGTGTTTGCTAGAAACCTCTAAATACAACTGTTAAAGAAATAAGGATAAAAAATGCAATACCAAAAACTAGAAGGTGATTTCGAAGCTTGCGGACATAGTAGCAGGTTTACCTTGAGTCTCCACAACAACGATCCGCACAACTACTAGTGATCAAATACCTGGATCTGCACAAAAATGTGCAGAAGTGTAGTATGAGTACATCACAGCGGTACACAACAAGTATCAAGACTAACCTCGGTGGAGTAGTGACGAGGAACAGTCAATACACATGTTGGACCAAATAACCAGAACGAAAATAAGTGTAGGAACAACAGAGTACGATTTCTATATAAGGACTACGCATAAATGGCAATGACAATAATACGATAATAAAAATAAGAAAAGGGAAAAACAACAACTAGCAGTGGAACACCATAATAACAACAAAGTAGAACGAGTGGAACACAGTTTGAAATCCGGTGAACACAGATAGAGGAAGGGCAAGTAATAACTCAAAAAACATGACCGCTTTTGCACCAGGCTCTAGCCAATAACCATTCACGAGGTACCGAACCTCAGAATATTCACATTTCATGGGTCCCAATTTCGGAACCCTAGGCACTTTCCTGTGCCCTCTTTACCAATTTAATACTCAACAATCTCAAGGTCCATCCTTTTATCCGATAAGAATGATTAACTACGTGTATGCTTGTGCAATTGTTCTAACATAGTTCATGCCCGCTAGTAAGTATAGAGAAAAAAATGTACAGCACTAAGGTGCTTTCCCCCAAAATAGAACTCACACAGGTAAGTTCACCGCTACACTATATCAACAACAAGAATGCCCCCAGGCCATCACAAATCAGAAATTAATACCTCACATAGCTCACCTTGTCTCGCCACGTGTGCAATAATAAGTAAATGCCCGCCTTGTCTCGCCACACGTGCATAATAATGTTCCCACCTTGTCTCACACGCGCAGCCCATAGATACATACATACATACATACATACATACATACATACATATATATAGCACCACAGAATTCTCGTGCAACCTGATAACACCGCACGACAGAAACCTCGTGCATCACAATAACAGCCGCACGGCAAAAAACCTCGTGCATCAAAACAATAAGTAGAACAGCAACAAAGACAATAAATACAAGTGTACGACAAGTGAATCAACTCAAGAACTTTCGATCACAAAGAAACGATAGAACTAGCTCACAAAGAATAACCACAATAGAGAATACCAGGCATAATAAGAACAACTCAACAAGGGAGATAATAATATGTAACAATGATCCCACAGTATACAGTTCAACAACAAGGGAGCCAACACGAGTCAAATGATTCTAAATAAGGACATGTAAGCTAAGATATAGAATATCTACGCTTCTTTTAAGGTTGGGCAATTACGAAGAAGATACAATAAATTCAATTAAGGATAAGCAGCGGAAAGATTCATAACTTCAACTAAGACTAAACAATTACAGGAGAGATAATAATAATTTCAAATAAAGACAAGCAGTTGTGAAAAGATAGCATGACAGTAGAAGAGGTGAAAATCTTCAGTTAATCAAACATGAGTCAAATAAGCAATAGGAGTGAATCATAAATAAATTAATCCTAGTTAAAGAGGTAGAGTGAAATTAGCAATTAAGAAAGACTTAATTATAACAAAACAACTTCATACTTAGTGAATATAAGAACCTAAGACCCTAAAAGGCCAACTTTTCACAAGTAAGCCCGAGCACGTACTCGTCACCTCGCGTACACGCACTACAATTAGCATAGAAGACTCAAATCCTAAGGGCTAGTCCCCCCCACGAAGTTAGGCAAGATACTTACCTCAAAGAAGACAGACCGATACTCTAAAATTAACTCCCTAGGTGTAATGACCTCCGGGCGGCTCAAATCTAGCCAAAATAACTTCAAAGCACAAATAAAACTCATAAGAAACTATTTCGGATCATAAAGCCTCAATCTTTAATAAAATCTAGAAATTGACCCATAAGTCGACACCCGATTTATATGGTTCTGCCCAAGACTTCCGCATTTGCGGACAAGGAAGCGCATCTGCCCTCTCGCATTTGTGGGCAGACGTTTGCATCTGCAAAATTGACTGACCAGACCTAGGTCCGCATCTGCGGACAATATAGTCGCACCAGCGGCGCTGCAGAAGCGATAACAGGAGCACAGAAGCGATCTCCTTTGCAGACGCGATCACTCAACCGTAGAAGCGGCCTTCGCACCTGCGTGCCAGCATCCGCACAAGCGAGCAAGCTCCCAGGCCTCTATAGTCGTAGTAGCGTTCAGGCTCACACAGAAGCGGAGCCGCACCTGCGCTCCAAGATGTCGCAGGTATGAGACACCAAAACCAGACCTGACCAAAACTATGGAACTCGTCTGAAACTCGTCTGAAACACACCCGGGGCCCCCGGGACCCCGTTCAAGCATACCAACAAGTTCCATACCCTAACACAGACCCTCTCAAGGTCTCAACTCACATCAAACAACATCGAAACTACGAATCACACCAAGAATTGAACTTGTGAACTTTCAAATCTTCCACTTCTAAAACTCGCGCCGAAACCTATCAAATCAACCCGGAATGACGCTGAATTTTGCGGAGAAGTCCCAAATGACATAATGAAGCTGTTCCAACTCTCAGAATTGCATTCCTACCCATATATCACCAAAGTCAACTATTGGTCAAACTTTTCCATCTTCCGAAATTCAACTTTTCCAATTTTCGCTAAAATGCTTCAAATGATCCTACAGACCTCCAAATCCAAATCTAGACGCACGCCTAAGTCCCAAATAACCATAAGAAGTTATTGAAATCATCCAAAACCCATTCCAGAGCCGTTTACACAAGAGTCAAATTCCAGTCAACTCTTACCGCTTAAGCTTCCAGAACTAGAATCCTTCTTCCGATTTGACTCCAAATCATCTGGTAACTGAACTCGACCACGCACCTGAGTTGTAACACATAATACGAAGCTGCTCAAGACCTTATGTCGCTTAACGGAACTTAAATCCTCAAAACGACCGGCTGGGTCGTTACAAGTTGTTTTGGCCCAATTTTAACTAAGACCAAATAGGCTCCTTATTTCTTTTTCTTTGTTTTCTTTGATTTTAAATTCTATAAAATTAATTAAAAATCCTAATTAAATCCTAACGTAATTCTAGTTGCAAAACTAACCTACTTACAATTTTCTAATATTTTAAATAATTACTAACTTAGCGCTGATGAAATGAATTTATGAATTTAAAACTAAAAGCTAAATGTAGGAAAATGACCATGTATTTTGTGATTTTTATTTAACAATGCATTTAATTAATGTAATTAAATTCTAAATGCTATTAAGATCTAAAATGCTATGCAATGAAGAATTGAACATTTTTTTAATGATTTTTATGGTTTTAATGTGCTCAAAAATACAACTAAATGAAAACAATTAAAAAAATGAAATTCCTAAAAATCCTATAAAAAATAAAAACAATAAGAAAAAGTTTATTTTTTGAGGATTTTGTAGGAATATTTCGTAGGGAAAAAATTACGTGCTCACAGCTGTCCCTCTTTGCTCGGAAACATGAAGAGTTTTCGGGCAAAGATAAAGTGAGAAATTACTAGCATTTTTTGCCCGTTGGACACTCCATGGGAAGCATTTTGAAAAGTTTGACCGAACATTGCTTCGGAGGTTGCCTACATATCCTCGGCTATAAAGGAATAAGTTCAGTGTAGTTCTGGAAATTTTGGTAGCTGGGACTACCAGAAAAGTTGTGATTTCATTGCTGTTGCTTCTACTTCTGCTTCTACTTGTTGAGCTCCTTATTACACTGATCGCTGCCAACTCCGCATCACTAAAAAGTAGCGAGAGAGGGTCGCAATAGCTTTTACCCGATTTTGGGTCGGGATCGAATCCACAGAGAGCTAGGATTGGAGTTGAGTATCTATTTAGCTAAGGATCGCGTGTGTGTTTTTAATTGGTCTTCTCATAATTTTTGGGGTTTTCTTTATATTCTACTTTGATGAAACTACTAGTTGAAAATGCAACTAGATTAAGATAAGATATAAATTGCTACAAGTTGTACTAATGGTTTGAAAAGGCACTAGGGTAGTGACCTTCACCTAGGTGGCTAATTGACGGGTAATTGCATCTAAGGCACGATTGACATGATTGGGGAAATATGTTATAACCGTTGCTCAATACTACCCACTCTACACCTCTCGGTAGAAAGATTGGTTTTGCCCAATTGACTCTCTCGAGACCAATTGGGTATGCATAATTGCCCAAGCAACTAGGGTTCAAGTCGTGTAATTACTCTCTCGAGGTTTAACCCTTTAATTGGGACTATCAAATCTCTTGAGTCCATCCCAATTCCTTGTTGAATCAATTTTGGAGACTTAGGCTCTCTTTCTCAAGAAGAGCCCAAGTCTACTAAGCACAAACTAGTGATTGCAACCACTAATTCACAAATTAAACCATAAAATCGACCTAAATAACAAACACCCGAAATCAATCTAACCTTAAATTACAACACCCATCAATTACCCACACTAGGGTTGAGCCACAACCCTAGCTAATGGGTCTAGCTACGCATGCTTGAAGATAAAATCAGAGAAATAGATGAAGAGAAAGGCATATTAATTAATTACTAAAGTAAATACAAAGTTTCAATGATTAAAACTACGTAAAGATGCCAAAAATAGCTAAGAAAGGTCTTCTCACGAGCGCAGCTACAGTGCTAAAATACCTGATACCCTAAAAATAGAAAAAGGTACTATTTATACTAAGCTGGAAAAACTGGACAAAAATACCCCTGCAGTCAGTGCGGGCCACACAAAATGGACTGCGGCCGCACTAGGCTCTTGGATTTGAAATCTTGGCTCTCTGAACTAAGGCTCCACAGACCGCACAGAATGGACTGCGGCCGCGGAGGCAACTAGCACGGTCCGCACAAACACGACCGCGGACCGCACTGGCTTGATCTTTAGCACTTGCATCTCTCTGAAGTTTGCTTCCGCGGACCGCATAAAATGATAGTGCGGCCGCGGTGCCTCAGTGCAGACCACACAAAATCTTCTGGGGCCGCACTGACTTGATGCCTGCGAATCTAACTCTCTGAATCTCCCTAGTGCAGACCGCACAAAGTGTACTGCAGCCGCACTAGGTTTGTTTCTCCTGAGTTTTGTCTTGTCTTTGGTACTTGTGCAAGTTTCTCTCCTTTTGAGCCGATATTTGACATCTCATCACTTTGTTGCTCAAACCTGCAATCAAGCACAACTTATGAGCCTTTCGGGACTATTTTGTAAGAATTTATACTCAAAGCGTAAGCAAGAAGGAGCATGAAAAACGTCAAAATCCCTAGTTATCAACTCTCCCAAACTTACGCTTTTTCTTGTCCTCAAGCAAACAAAATAAGACCCACCCCTTTTAGGTAAAATCCAAGAATTTTCAGCTATCCGAAAGTAACCTCAACTAGCCTCAATTGGGACTAACAATTGCCCTCAATACATATGAATCATTAACAACATTTAACCTTTGAAAAACCATGGATCAAGTGCGGCACAAGAGCATCAAGAGTTGACTCAACACATCAAAGAACTCTTTCAATTACTTTGGTCATTGTGGAACCCAAACTCGCACATCCTCAACTCTCCCTAAGCAAACCTCACCTTTAGAATAGTGATACACAAAACGAGGTTAATGGGAATTCACTCATTTCTCTCAAGGAAAGGTCACAAGTCCGGCTCTAGGTACCATATGCTTGCCCCTTATGTAAGTATCCACTAATGTAAGCTTCATTCAACTCAAGATCATATAGGGCTTTTGTGGAGTCATTGCGAAGGCCTTTGGTTTAGGGTAGGTCATGTTTTTGTTCAAGTGGGTTCCATCTTCCCTTAAGCACTTCTTTTGATTCATTTGGCACAATTCACTTGACTCCTTGAGTCATTTCACTTCTTTCTAAGGGTTTAGAGAGACACATTGTCACTATTTCTTATGCATTTCAAGCCTTTTCTCCTTTTTCAACTTTCCACACCTTTCTTTCTTTTTCATTGCTTTTCTTGAATCCCTTTTTATTCTTTTTCACATTGAACTTTCTTTTTGTCTTTTTGTTTTTCTTTCTTTTTCATTGCCTTTCCTTTTCTTCCCTTCTGTGCCTTTTTACCACTTTGTTGCAATCCTCGTCTCTCCCCCCAAACTTATACTTTTGCCATGTGCTAAAGGAAAGATTTGGGTGCCAAGAGAGGGTATCTTTTAGAACGGGTATAGGCTTGTATCCTGGTTCTTGAAAGAAAAAGGTCTAAGGCTCAAAAGGGTTAACTAGGGATCTTATCATTGGTAGGCTATGGAATTGTTCAATCTATCATTTGGATCAAGGAGAGACTATAATCACGTCTCAAGTCAAGATTCACTTAGGATTTCGCCTCAAAAAACATTCGGGGCAAGTTCTAGACCAATGGATCGGGACTTGGACTTGCAATTCAATTACTCACCACACAAGCTAAGGGATTGCTAAAGACATAGAGTCGGGGGCCCACAATGACCTTAGATACAATTTGAGCACACAATGGTCCCGAAAAACCACTTGATGATTATCGGTCAACACAAGAGTCTCAAGGCCACGACTTTCACCATCCTAAACACAACAATTTGTTTTTGACCATAAGATCAAAGGCAAATGTGCTAGGCCCAAGTGAAGCTTTGCTTGAGGTACCCTTAACTACAAACTACTAAAAACAAAAAGAAAAACGGACTCAAACCCTTAAGAAGGTTGTCACGCCATCTATCATTGGGAAGAGCCACCCGGTTCACACAACACTCCACCTTTGGAAAGAACCGTGGCATTAAGAAAACCAAAGGCTTATTGCAAATTTCAAAAACAAGAAGCTACGAATCACAAATAAGAAGCTAAAAAAGAAAATTTTTTGTGGAAAATAGAATAAATATATACAAGAGGGGATTTGAATATACAATAGACAGGATTAATATATACAATGAGGTGTAACTTATATACAGACCAAAGGAAAGATAAAAAGTGCGATAAAAGTAACTAAATATAAAATTATATACAGACCAAATGAAAATCAAGAAAGCATAAAATGGTATCAATATATACAGTCATCCAAAAATGAAGGGCGCACCCCCTCGAATAAAAGCTGGCATTGTCCTCAATGCCAACTAGTCTAAATAAGCACCAAAAAGATAAAAAAAGGATATAGATGACTCCCTAAGCCATGTCCGTCTGCATAGGATCATGGGTGGTCCCTGGGTCCTCTGTGTGCTCGGGAACCTCAGACTGGTTCCCAGTGGTCTGCTCTGCTGCTACTGGGACCTGGACAGGCTCTGGAACTGGTATATCCTGTGGCTGACTGGAGGAAGCTTCCGGTGGGTCCGCTAACTGGATGATAGCATCATCTGCTCTAGGGATCATCCTCCTCCTCTTCGGAGGCCTCTGGGTCTGCTCTGGCTATGGATGAGCTGCTGGGACGGGATCATCTAGCAACAGGTCCAAAGGCAGCTGGTCTGCCTTCAGTCTATCAACATCTGGCCGCAGCTCCTTCACGGACTCCTTGGAGGCCCGTGTCTTCCACAACTTCCTATGCTCCTTAGCAAGATCCTTGAGAGCCTTGCTATGTGAATCCACTGCCTTTCTGAGCGCATCCTGAGTGTCGAGGATCTTCTTCTAGTTCTCAAGTATCTCTTTCAAATCATCCTCTATTGATTGTGGTACCTGTGGGGCTAGGGGAGCTGACTGAGCTGCTACAGTAGTAGACAATATGGACAACTTAGATGACACTATAGACATCCAGTTGTTGATACTGGCAAGGGCCTGGCTCAATCGGAGGGCAGTGACGGGATAGGCCCGACTAGATGGAATCTCCGGGCCTGCTGATGTGGAAGGACCAGGAGGAATGGCTGCAGAAGTGGACGGTCCGGGAGGCATATCAGCAGAAATGGGGGTAGGCTCAGCAGGGACCTCTACCACAACTGGCTCTTCAGACTGGCCAGTTGGGGCAGAGGTAGGGGCCTTGTAGTTCTTGTCCTTGGGGTTGTCATTCCCCATCAAGCTATACCAGGAGAACGGGGATGTCACCTTGACCTTGACGTCATAGGGCTTCTTGTCCACCTTCAGGTCCCAAAAATACATAGTGAGGGTACTCGGGAAGGGGTAGTTCCGGTCATGCTCAGCTCCTACTAGCGAGATAATGCGGGACATCACATTCCCCAAATTTATGGGGTACCCCGCCATAATTGAAGCAACCAATACAGCTCAGTGAAGAGGAAATGTCTGGTCATGTGTAGTAGGATCTAACCGGCTACAAACAAATGTCTCCCAACCCCTCGCCTCAAAGTTCAGGGTCCTCCTCAATATTTTTACCCCAGCAGTCAACCAATCAGGAACGGTACCTGGGATTGCCAGGTACTGAGCTAACCATGGACGGACCTCCTCGCCCATCTCCAACTCCGCCATATATAGAGTCTCATCCTCATTGAAACCCAAGTATTCGTTGAGGTATTTCCCATCAAACAACACTTTTTTGTTGCGAACCTTGGTCACCTTGGAGCCCTTTTTGATGTGGGCTACATTGCAGTAGAATTCCTTGACCATGTGTTCATTAGCATCTGCACAACCCACTCTAGCTCTGAACTGTCTCTGCACATCAGGGTTGTGGGGTAATAAATCTCTGTCAATGAAGCTCCGCTCCGGTATAAACTTTCTCACCGGCCACCACTCCCTAAACTTATGGTACTCCACCTGGCTCACGAACCTATCCTCCCAAACATCAGGCTTTCTAGTTCGGGCAATGCCTCGAACCTGAGGCTCACCACCTTCAGCTATCTCCTCATCCCCTTGTACTTCCTCTTCACCTCCGTCTGCACCCTCCCTAGATAATGAAGTTATGGCAGAGGTAGAGTAATCACCACTGCCGACTGCTGAGCCCTCAGACGACTCACTGGGAACATGCTCTAGTGCTTGGGCAGTGGTTGGTGGTGGAGGGGTATCTCTTAGTCTAAACCTCTCCCGCCAGTCTTCAACATACTCTGGCACGGAGTCTGAAGATATTTCCCGTGACGGTTGGTACTCACTCCCCGAGGAATGGGAAGCAGCTCTGTCTGCAACTTTAATTAGCTTTCTGGTCATTTTTATGTTCTCCCGAGCTTGGGGAGTGAGTTTTACCATCTTCTTCTTCCCTCCCCGGGAGGGTTCTCCTTTTCCCGGTTGTTTTGAGCTTTTTCTCACCATTGTCTGCAAACACAATTCAAATAGCTTGTTAGTATTAATCAATGCAGTTCAAGTTATTGCAGCAGAACAAATTGCATACAGATTCACAGTGTTGCAGACAGTTGCAGAAAGTGCCTAGTGCGGACCGCACAAAATGGTAGTGCGGCCGCACTGAGGTCACCGCGGACTGCACAAGAATGACCGCGGTCCGCACAGGTATAGAGTTCCAAAACCAAGCTCTCTGAATCTCACCAGTGCGGTCCGCACAAAACCAACCGCGGCTGCACTGGGCCAGTGCGGGCCGCACAAAATGTAGTGCGGCCGCACTGGGCAAAGGTCACTTGGACACATGATGGCACCGCGGACCGCACAGAAATGACCGCGGTCCGCGCTACGTGCCCAGACATGGCACTGAGTTAGGGTTAGAGATTTAGCTAATTAGTTCAAATTTTCACCTAGTTAGGGTCCCTACTCAATTACCCAGCTCATTATAATCATCAAGCACACAAAAATTAACATTTAAACTATCATAATTCATCAATCAGCAACATACGGGAAGAAAAAGAACTACAGTTAAGGAATATGAAAATAAAATGAAATTTCAAATTTAACGACTTAAGAGTTGGGTGAAATGTTACCATAATGTAAGATGAAGTGTAATTAATCAATGTTAAGCAAGAGTTACGATGAAAATGCTCAAGATGAACAGTAAAAAGGGGCTCTGAGAGTTAAGGGTTTGAAAAGGGTAAAAGGAGGCCCTTGGGGTCTCTATATAGAGAAACCCCTGGGGCCCATTCTCACCTACTAGTGCGGCCGCACAAAACAGACAGCGGTCCGCACTGGTCACTTTTGTTCAATTCCACTCAGTAACCCACCGCGGTCCGCACAAAATGGACCACGACCGCGGTGGTCCACCGCGGACCGCACCAAATCAACCGTGGCCGCGGTGGCAAACTTCAGAGAGTAATTTTGTCACCCTTTTTGCCAGTACGGATCGCACAAAGTGTAGTGCGGCCACACTGGAAACTTCAGAGACTGGGCAATTTGTTCAATTATGTCTGCACTGCATCAACTCAATCCTGCAACATCTCATAACCGGTTAGCCCAAAAATCAATCCTATACTACAAAGAAAATCAAAGCAAACAAAAAGAAAAACACATGGGTTGCCTCCCAAGAAGCGCCTGATTTAACGTCGCGGCACGACGCGGGTTACCATCACATCATTTGAAATGAACAACAGCCACCAGGTGGCTATCATCAAACTTCCCAAGATAATGCTTGACCTGGTGCCCATTCACTCTAAAAACTTTACCACTTTTGTTATTCAAATCTAGAGCACCAAACAGGGTCACACACACAAGTTCAAATGGCCCACTCCACTTGGATTTCAACTTTCCCGGCAACAACCTTAACCGAGAATTGAATAAGAGCTCCAAATCACCAACTTCGCACTCCTTTCCACGAGCATATTTATCATGAAGGTACATCATCTTGTCCTTATACAAGGACGAACTAGAGTATGCATGGAACCGGAATTCATCAAGTTCATTGAGTTGTTCAACACGAAGATTGGCCGTAACATCCCACTCAAGATTAAGCTTCCCCACAGCCCACATGGCCTTATGCTCCAATTCCACCGGTAAATGGCATGCTTTCCCAAACACCAACCGGTACGGCGACATACCAATTAGGGTTTTGTAAGTGGTCCGGTAAGCCCATAGAGCATCATCTAACTTTTTAGACCAATCGGTCCTATTGGCATTGACGGTCTTGGACAAAATGCTCTTGATTTCCCTGTTAGACACTTCCACCTGGACACTTGCTTGAGGATGATAAGGCGTAGACACTTTGTGGTTGACACCATACTTGGAAAGCAAGGCATCAAAAGCTCTATTACAAAAATGCAATCCTCCATCACTAATAATTTCCCGAGGTGTACCAAACCTTGTGAAAATACTCTTCTTCAGAAATGCCACTACACTCCTAGCTTCATTGTTGGGCAAGGCCACGGCCTCGACCCATTTTGAGACATAATCAACCGCCACAAGAATGTAGGTGTTTCCACACGAGCTTACAAAAGGGCCCATAAAATCGATACCCCATACATCAAAGACATCAACTTCAAGAATGGTGTTTAGAGGCATCTCATCTTTCTTGGAAATCCTGCCTGCTCGTTGACATTGATCACATCTTTTTACTAGATCACTTGCATCTTTGAACAAGGTTGGCCAATAAAAACCACAACTCAGAACTTTTGAAGCCGTCCTCGCCCCTCCATGATGGCCACCATAAAGGGATGAATGACAAGCCTCTAGAATGCTAAATTGCTCCTCCTCAGGTACACACCTCCGGATGACTCCATCGGTGCAAATCTTGAACAAGTATGGCTCGTCCCAATAGAAGTCCAAACTATCCCGTTAGAGCCTCTTCCTTTGGTTAAAAGAGAGCTCACACGGGATGATGCCAGTCACAAGGAAATTAGCGATGTCCGCAAACCATGGCATATCACACATCGACACAGAAAGTAGTTGCTCATCGGGGAATGAATCATTGATCTCTAGGCCATCACACGGCCTTCCTTCCTCCTCCAAGCGGGACAAATGATCCGCTACTTGGTTCTCACTACCTTTCCGGTCCACTATTTCCAAATCAAACTCTTGAAGAAGTAACACCCATCGCATCAACCTTGCCTTGGAATTTTTCTTGGTCATCAAATACCTAAAGGCGGCATGGTCGGTGTGCACTATGACTTTGGCCCCCATAAGATATGGACGAAATTTTTCCATGGCGAACACAATAGCCAACAATTCCTTCTCCGTCACCGTGTAGGTCCGTTGAGCTTCATTCATAGTCTTGCTTGCATAGTACATGGGATGAAACATTTTGTTCACTCTTTGACCTAACACTGCACCAACCGCAATGTCACTTGTATCATACATGAGCTCTAAAGGCAAGCTCCAATTGGGTGCGATAATGATCGGGGTAGTTGTCAACTTATGCTTAAGAAGTTCAAAGGCCTCCGTGCATTTCTCATCCAACACATACTTAGCATCTTTCTCTAGCAACTTGCAAAGGGGATTCACAACCTTTGAAAAATCCTTGATAAACCGCCGGTAGAACCCCGCATGCCCAAGGAAACTTCTCAGCCCTTTAACAGAAGTGGGGGGAGGAAGCCTTGAAATCACCTCAATCTTGGCTTTGTCTACTTCAATCCCATGCTTAGAAATTTTGTGACCCAACACTATACCCTCTTCAACCATGAAGTGACATTTTTCCCAATTAAGAACTAGATTGGTGTCTTCACACCGGGCCAACACTCTATCCAGATTACCCTAACATTCTTCAAATGAATCACCAACCACACTAAAATCATCCATAAATACCTCCAAAATATCTTCCACCATGTCGGTGAAAATAGCCATCATGCATCGTCGGAAGGTCGTCGGGGCATTGCACAACCCGAACGGCATCCGAGAAAAAGCAAATGTACCATATGGGCAGGTGAATGTGGTCTTCTCTTGGTCCTCCGGAGCAATTAAGATTTGATTATAACCCAAATATCCATCCAAAAAGCAATAAAAGGCTCGCCCTGCAAGGCGATCAAGCATTTGATCAAGGAATGGCAAAGGAAAATGATCCTTGCGGGTCACCTTGTTTAGCTTCCGGCAGTCCATGCATACCCGCCATCCGATAACCGTCCGAGTGGGAATAAGTTCATTGTAGTCATTTGTCACCACAGTCATCCCACCTTTCTTTGGCACACATTGTACTGGAGAAGTCCATGAGCTATCGGAGATTGGATACACCATACCTGCATCTAGCCACTTGATCACTTCTTTCTTCACCACTTCTTGCATTGCCTCATTGGGCCTCCTTTGATGTTCTAAGGAAGGCCTTGCATCATCCTCCAAAATAATTTTGTGCATGCAAAATGCGGGGCTTATTCCCCGAATATCCGCCAGAGTCCATCCAATTGCCCTTTTTCGCCTTTGAAGCACCGCCAAAGTGGCCTCAACCTGCATGTTAGTAAGGCAAGAAGAAAGAATAACTGGTAAAGTTGAATTAGAGCCTAAGAATTCATACCTGAGGTGTGGAGGAAGTGGCTTCAACTCCAACACTGGTGGCTCCTCAATTGATGGTTTGGTTGGTGGAGTTTCCCTATTTTCAAGATCCAAAGACAATTTTCTCGGCTCAAAGGAATAAGAGCCCATCCCATGTAGAGCATTGACACACTCCACTCTACTTGCATCATCATTGACATCAAGATTTAATAGCACGGCCTCAAGGGGATCCTCCACGTTAATCATAGAACTTGTGTCATCCACGATCACAGCTGTGACAATGTCCACAAATGAGCACAGCTCGGTGCTATTGGGTTGCTTCATGGATTTGCAAACATGGAAAACGACCTTCTCATCACCTACCCTGAAAGTGAGTTCTCCTGCTTCCACATCCACTAGATCCTTCCCCATAGCAAGGAAAGGTCTCCCTAATATGATCAGGACCTCATAATCTACCTCACTATCCAAAATCACAAAGTCCGCCGGCAGGATAAATTTGTCCAACCCGGACAAGCACATCATCAACTATACCCAAAGGTCGCTTCATTGATCTATCTGCCATCTGCAGTCGCATGGAAGTTGGCCTCGGAGGCCCAATACCCAAAGTCTTGAAAACTGAGAAGGGCATTAAATTGATGCTCGCCCCAAGATCACATAAAGCCTTGGCAAAGTCTGCACTACCAATAGTGCAGGGGATAGTGAAAGCACCAGGATCCTCTAATTTCGGGGCCATTGAATGTACTATGGCACTAACTTGGTGGGTCATCTTGATAGTTTCGCAGTCCATTGATCTTTTCTTTGTAACCAAATCTTTCATGAATTTAGCATAACCAGGAATTTGCTCCAAAGCCTCCACCAGAGGTACGTTGATTGATAAGCTCTTCATCATGTCGATGAAATTTTTGAATTGATTATCACTTTTCTGCTTGGCTAGCCTCTGAGGATAGGGGGGAGGTGGCCTAGGCAAAGGTGCCTTGGCTTTCGGCACAACCGGTTCCGGCATGTCAAATACGTGCTCCCTAGATGGGTTTACGGCCTCTTGAGTTTCCACCTCGGTTTCACTAATGTCAATCCTCACTTCATTGTTCACATTTTCTTCAACCACATCTTCAACTACCAAAGGAACATACTTTTCCCGCAACTCAACATCATCATCCACAACTTGCTTATCTTTCGAGGCATGCACATCACCGCCTCTCCCACTTCTTGTTGTAACCGCCATCACATGATTGTTCCCACCCTTTGGATTCACTACTGTATCACTTGGTAGAGCACCCTTAGGGCGAGTATTCAACGATTGAGAGATTTGGCCTACTTGCACCTCCAAATTCCGGATAGAGGTATTATGGGAAGCCAATTGAGCATCGGAATCTTGGATCTTCTTCATCGTCTGTTCGAACATCATTTCAATTCTACGCATATCATTACCCGAAGAACTAGGACTTTGAGAAGGGAAAGGGGTGGATTGTTCGGTTGTTGGTACATTGGGGGCCTTTGAAAGCCTTGCCCCCGGTTTCCTTGGTTTCCATTATTGTTCCACCCGCCTTAACCATTGTTGTTCCAATTGTTGTTATTACCATTCCAATGCCCTTGGTTACCTTGATTGTTGTTCTGATTGCCCCAGCTGTTGTTTTGATTATTGTTCCCCCAATTACCATTGTTTTGTTGTTGATTGCCCCAATTGCCCCGGGGTCGCCACTGTTGGTTTGAAGAGTTGCCTCTATTGCCTTGATAGTTGTTAACATATTGTACCTCTTCATTTTCCTCATCATAGCCATCATTCGGAAACCCATCACACTCATCATCAAATTGCTCGGAACTCCCTTGGTTTTGTTGCCTTCTTTGCCTTGTCTTGTTGGTAAGCATACTCACACCCTCCATGGCATTCACTTGGCAAGGATTTTGGACTTGTTGCAATTGTGCCTTATCCAATTGGTTCATAGTAGATGTCAACTCCGCTATAGCCTGTCCATGGTCCTGTAGTTCCTTATGCAAATGAATAATCGTAGGGTCACCTTGAGGAACATTGGCCCTACTTTGCCATGCGGAGGACGTATCCGCCATCTCATCAAGAATCTCACAAACTTCATCATAAGTCAACTTCATGAAATTACCCTCGGCCAATTGATTGACTATGCATTGATTTGTAGTATTGATGCCCCTATAGAAGGTTTGTTGAATCATTGCCTCGGTCATATCGTTGTTTGGGCATTCTTTCACCATTGTTCTAAACCGCTCCCAAATCTCATGCAAAGGTTCCGTGGGTTCTTGCTTGAAAGCTAATATCTCATCTCGAAGTGCCGCCATGTGCCCGGGTGAGAAAAATTTAGCAATAATTGCATCTAAGGAACGATTGACATGATTGGGGAAACATGATATAACCGTTGCTCAATATTACCCACTCTACACCTCTCGGTAGAAAGAGTGGTTTTGCCCAATTGACTCTCTCGAGACCAATTGGGTATGCATAATTGCCCAAGCAACTAGGGTTCAAGTCGGGTAATTACTCTCTCGAGGTTTAACCCTTTAATTGCAACTATCAAATCTCTTGAGTCCATCCCAATTCCTTGTTGAATCAATTTTGGAGACTTAGGCTCTCTTTCTCAAGAAGAGCCCAAGTCTACTAAGCACAAACTAGTGTTTGCAACCACTAATTAATAAATTAAACAATAAAATTGACCTAAATAACAAACACACATAATCAATCTAACCTTAAATTACAACACCCATCAATTACCCACACTAGGGTTGAGCCACAACCCTAGCTAATGGGTCTAGCTACTCATGCTTGAAGATAAAATCAGAGAAATAGATAAAGAGAAAGAACTAAAGTAAATACAAAGTTTCAATGATTAATACTACGTAAAGATGCCAAAAATAGCTAAGAAAGGTCTTCTCACGAGCGCAGCTACAGTGCTAAAATATCTGATACCCTAGAAATGGAAAAAGGTTCTATTTATACTAAGCTGGAAAAACTGGACAAAAATAACCCTGCGGGTCAGTGCGGGCCGCACAAAATGGAATGCGGCCGCGCTAGGCTCTTGGACTTGAAATCTTGGCTCTCTAAACTAAGGCTCCGCGGACCGCATAGAACGGATTGCGGCCGCAGAAGCAACTAGCGTGGTCCGCACAAACACGACCGCGGACCGCACTGGCTTGATCCTTCGCACTTGGCATCTCTCTGAAGTTTGCTTCCGACCGCACAAAATGATAGTGCGGCCGCGGTGCCTCAGTGCGGACCGCACAAAACCTTCTGCGGCCATACTGACTTAATGCTTGAAAATCTAACTCTCTGAATCTCCCTAGTGCGGACCGCACAAAGTGTATTGCGGCCGCACTAGGTCTGTTTCTCCTGAGTTTTGTCTTGTCTTTGGTACTTGTGCAAGTTTCACTCCTTTTGAGCTGATCTTTGACATCTCGTCACTTTGTTTCTCAAACCTGCAATCAAGCACAACTTATGAGCCTTTCGGGACTATTTTGTAAGAATTTATACTCAAAGCGTAGGCAAGAAGGAGCATGAAACACGTCAAAATCCCTAGTTATCATACTTCAAAATCAAAATGAAAAGAAACTAAACAAGTCTATCATCTATGAGTTACAAGGTTCATATCTCTAAGTCTTCTGAATCTTGATCTTGAGTCTTGGCTAGTTCTTCATGCAGACTTTGATCTGAACTATCATGCTTGTTAGCTGTAGGTGCTAGTTCGTTCTTCTTCGGCCTTCTCGGATCAAGTCGAGACATGCAAAGCTTGTGACTTCAGTCATGTCTTGAGCAACTCACATCTTTTCTCCGTTTCTGCACTTTGGATTCACTTTTTCTCTTTTCTTTTCCTTATTTTGGATTGTTTTGTTCATCTCGAACCCCGTGCCTCGAGGTAAAAACCTGCTCTGACACCAAAACAAACGAACAAACAAAAATTTTCTACCCTAGTTTTCACTAGAAAAATTTTGTGAGTTATTCATAACAAAACTCTATACTATTTTATTATTGAAAGCAACCAAAGGTCGGGATTAGTGTACCCTGAGAAAACAGAGACTAGGGAGTGGTGACCCTATGTCTAAAATGAAAGCAACTAGGGAGTGGAGACCATATATTGGGAAAGAGACTACGGAGTGGAGACCCCATGTCTAAAACAAAATCAATTAGGGAGTGGAGACCCTATGCTGGAAAAGAGACTAGGGAGTGGAGACACTATGGGTGTGTTTGGTATAAGGGAAAATATTTACCGTGGAAAATGTTTTCCAAGAAAATATTTTCTTGGAAAAAAAGTAGTAATCTTATTCATTTTCCGGTGTTTGGTACGCAAATTAAGGAAAATAACTTCTCAAGAGTATTCATAAATAATTTAGATATAATAAACATGAAGCCTTAAACTTTCAAACCAACAACCTTCCGAACCAACAAATTTCATAAACTTTCGAACCGCTAAACTTTCGAAACCGCGGAATTTCGAACCCGTAAACTTTATAATTTCTAAACTCGTAAACATCCAATCACATAAACCTCCGAAATCATAACTTCGAACTTGTAATAAACAAAAAAACTAAAACTAAAAAATATATTTAAAAATTTTTTTCGGGGGTTGGGGGGTGGGGGGTGTAGAAAAACGAAAAAACAGAAATTTGAAATTACAAAAAAAAATGGTGAAATATTTTTTTTTTTGGGGAGGAGCGGGGGGGAGGGGGAGGGGGTGGGTGGGGTGGGTTGGGGAGGGTGGGGAAGGTTGAGAAGGAGTATTGGAAAATGTTTTCCCTTCTCTTGATAAGGAAAATATTTTCCTGCAACTGGAGGAAAATGAGTTCATAAGGAAAATATTTTCCAAAACATTTAAGCCAACCAATCATGGGAAAATTGGAAAACATTTTCCGAAAAATATTTTCCTTCATACCAAACACACCCTATGTCTAAAATAAAACCAACTAGGGAGTGGAAACCATATGCTGGAAAAGAGACTAGGGAGTTGTTACGACCCAAGTTCGCCCTCCGTGAACTATCGTTACGGCACCTAGTCTCTACGACTAGGTAAGCCTAACCATTTTCGGAAAAAGGAACAAAATGCGGAAAACTAATAAAAAGTGAAGATAAACAAATGTAGAAGTGCTTAAGATGCCGCCCGGCATATACCAATACAAGATCTCAAAAACTGAACAATTCCCATAACCCGGAATCCCATGAATCATAAGCTAAGAGATACATAAAAAGCTCTAACTCCAGAAATGTCTATCAACAAGGAAAATACAGAAGGGCTAAACTAGTACAGAGAATAGAAATGGACTCCTCGGTCTGCGGACGCGGCAGATATACCTCGAAGTCTCTAAAAAAGCGCCTCGCCACAAGGGTGATAAGACTGAGTGAGAGTACCTGGATCTGCACATGAAAAACATGCGCAGAAAGGGCATGAGTACACCACAGCGGTACTCAGTAAGTGCCAAGCCTAACCTCAGTCGGGTAGTGACGAGGAAAGTCAGGGCCCTACTAGGTTAAATGAAATACAAGGAATAACAGAATAGAATAAGACAATATAGTTAAGTGCAACAGTAAGGAGTAACACAAGATAGAAAGAACAACAACAGCTATATTAGAGACAAAATAATCACGGAAAGGAATACAGCTCACACAGAGATAACAAGCGGGGATCTCCCAGGATACCGTCCTGTAGTCCCAAATATAAATATCCAGTGGCTCTCCCGGGATACCGTCCCGTAGTCCAACTCATAGTGCGCGAGGATCTACCGGAATCCCGATCCGTAGTCCCAAATGCAAATACTCAGTAATGGGGGAATCTACCGGGTGCAGTCCCGTAGTTAAAATGTAAAAGTGTAGGGGGATCTCCCGGAATAATCTGTAGTCCCAAAGTAAAAGTGCAAGGGGATCTCCCGGAATACAATCCGTAGTCCCAAAGTAAACATACGGGGGGATCTCCCGGGATACTGTCCCGTAGTTCCAAAGTAAATACACAGCAGCAACGTGAAGAATACTCAATTAAATTCAATTTCATACCAAGGTAAAACAGGTATTTCTAACCTAGCATGTGGCACATAATCCAAATAAGGCAAGCAATTAAGTCAATTAGACATGCTTTCCCTAAGCTAACAGCAGGTTTAAATTGCAAGTAGTATAAACAGGAAAGGAAACACAATTTTAGTTACTCAATGAAAAATCGAATTTTCAACAATTAGCACAAGTATGCACTCGTCACCTCACGTACAAGGCATTTCAAATACCAACAATACCAAATCCTAAGGGGAGTTCCCCCACACAAGGTTAGGCAAGCCACTTACCTCGAACCGGCTCAAAATCAACCCGAAACCACACTCTTGCCACGAGTACTCGGCTCCAAATGGCCCGAATCTATTCAAATAAATTGCATAATGTAAATAACACTTCAAGTAACTAATTCAAGTAATTAATTCTAAGCTAATACGCGAAATTAGGAAAAAATAACCAAAATGCCCTCTAGGCACGTCTCGGAATCGAGTAAAATTTACATTTTCAGAATCCTCATACTCTCACGAGTCTAACCATATCAAAATTATCCAAATCCAATATCAAATTCCCAATCAAAATTCGAAATTTAGGTCTAAGGACTTTCTCCAACTTTTTCCCCAATTTTCATCCCAAATCCGAAATTAAATGACAAAACTAAGATTAGATTAGAGGAATACAACTAGAAAGGGATTAGGAATCGTCACCCACTGATTTCCTCTTCAAAAATCTCCGAAAATCGCCCTCTCCCGAACTCCAAATCAATTTTTCTAACTTTTGAAACTAAACCCTCGTTCTGCCCCTTTACTGACCAGTGAAACCGCATCTGCGGTTCTGGGACCGCACCTGTGGTCCCGCTCCAGCAAAGACCGGTCGCATCTGCGACATCTCATTAAACAGGGCTTTCCGCACCTGCGACTGCCTTTCCGCAGATGCGGTGCCGCTTCTGTGGTGCCCTTGACCGCATCTGCGGTCAACTCCCTTTTCGCCTCAAACCGCATCTGCGGTACTTCAACCGCTTCTGCGGGCTCACACCTGCGGTCCCCAAGCCGCACGTGCGGTTATGACACCAGACTAGCAGCTTTAGCTGTAAACTCTCAACTCCAAACTTCCCGTTAACCATCCGAAATCATCCCGAGGCCCCCGGGACCTCAACCAAAAGCACGAACAAGTCATATACCACTATCAAAACTTATACCAATCTTCAAAACACCTCAAACAACATCGAAACACCAAATCATCATCGAATTCAAGCCTAAGAATTCCAAAAACTTCCAAATTACGCTTTCGATCAAAAAGTCTATCAAACCTCGTCCGAATGACCTGAAATTTTGCAAGCACGTCACATTTAACACTACGGAGCTACTCCAACTTCCGAAATTCCATTCCGACCCTGATATCAAAATCTCTCTATCGAACCAGAAACTTTAAAAATCCAACTTTCGGCATTTCAATCCTAATTAATCTACGGACCTCCAAAACACAATCCGAACACGCTCCTAAATCTGAAATCACCCAACAGAGCTAACGGAACCTACGAAATTCCATTCCGAGGCCGTCTTCACACTGTTCCGACTACTGTCCAAATTCTATAACTTAAACTCTCATTTAGGGACTAAGTGTCCTAAAACTCTCCGAAATTCCAAATAAAACTTCCCGGCAACTCACAATAGCAGAAATAAAACGGGGAATGTAGTTAATAGGGGATTGGGGCGTAAATTCTTAATACGACCGGCCGGGTCGTTACATCCTCCCATACTTAAACATTCGTTCGTCCTCGAACGAGCATACAGACATACCTGAAGTAGTGAAAAGATGAGGGTAACGGCTGCGCTTATCCTGCTCGGTCTCCCAAGTCGCCTCCTCAACCGGCTGACCCCGCCACTGAACCTTCACTGTTGCAATGTTCTTTGACCTCAGCTTTCGAACCTGCCTGTCCAAAATTGCAACCGACTCCTCAACATAAGATAGATCCTTGCCCAACTGGACCGAACTGAAATCCAAGACGTGCGAGGGATCACCGTGATACCTCCAGAGCATCGAAACATGAAAAACCGGATGAACTCCTGTCAAGCTAGGAGGTAAGGCAAGCTCATAAGCGACCTCCCCAACACGCCTCAATATCTCAAAAGGGCCAATAAACCTAGGACTCAACTTCCCTTTCTTCCCAAATCTCATAATGCCCTTCATAGGCGAAACCCGATGCACAACTAGCTCTCCAACCATGTAGGAAACATCACGAACCTTCCGGTCTGCGTAACTCTTCTGTCTGGACTGGGCTGTGCGAAGTCTATCCTGAATCACCTTAACCTTCTCTAAAGCATCTTGTACCAAGTTTGTGCCCAATAATCTAGCCTCACCCGGCTCGAACCATCCCACTGGAAATCTACACCGCCTACTATATAAAGCCTTATACGGTGCCATCTGAATGCTGGACTGATAACTGTTGTTGTAGGCAAACTCCGCCAATGGAAAGAACTGATCCCAAGACCCTCCAAACTCAATCACACACGCAGGAAGCATATCCTCAAGAATCTGAATAGTGCACTCGGACTGTCCGTCCGTCTGAGGGTGAAATGCCGTGCTCAACTCCACCTGAGTACCTAACTCATGTTGTACGGCCTTCCAGAATCGTGATATGAACTGAGTACCTCTATTTTAAATGATGGAAACTGGAATGCCATGCAGGCGGACAATCTCCTGGATATAAATCTCCGCCAACCGCTCCGAGGAATAGGTAGTACTCACAGGAAAGAAATGCGCAGACTTGGTCAGCCGATCCACAATCACCCAAATGGCATCGAACTTGCTCGAAGTCCGTGGGAGCCCAACTACGAAGTCCATGGTGATCCGCTCCCACTTCCACTCCAGAACCTCTATCTGCTGAAGCAATCCACCCGATCTCTGGTGCTCATACATCACCTGAAGACAATTAAGGCATCAAGCTACAAACCCAACTATATCTTTCTTCATCCTCCTCCACCAATAATGCTGCCACAAATCCTGATTCATCTTAGCGCGCCCGGATGAATAGAGTACCGGGAACTATAGGCCTCCTCTAGAATCAACTCACGAAGCCCATCCACATTAGGCATACAAATACGACCCTGCATCCTCAAGACTCCATCACCCCCAACTGTAACCTACTTGGAACCTCCGTGCCGCATTATGTCCCTAAGAACACACAAATGAGGATCATCATACTGCCGATCTCGGATACGCTCAATTAATGAAGAACGAGCGACTGTGCAAGCTAACACACGGCTGGGATTAGAGACATCCAACCTCACGAACTGGCTAGCTAAGGCCTGAACATCCATCGCCATGGGCCTCTCTGCTGCTGGTAAATAAGCCAACCTCCCCAAACTCTCTGCCCGGCGGCTCAAAGCATTGGCCACATAATTGGCCTTGCCCGGGTGAAACAAAATAGTGATATCATAGTCCTTCAGCAGCTCTAGCCATCTCCTCTGACGCAAATTAAGGTCCTTATGCTTGAACAGATGATGCAAAATCCGATGGTCAGTATTAATCTCACAAGGCACACCGTACAAATAATGACGCCAGATCTTCAAGGCGTGAACAATAGCAGCTAACTCGAGATCATAGACAGGATAACTCTTCTCATGAACCTTCAATTGTCTGGACGCGTAGGCAATCACCCTGCCGTCATGCATCAATACCTATCCAAGGCCAACCCTCGAGGCATCACAATAGACAGTATAAGACCCTGAACCGGTAGGCAATATCAAAACTGGGGCTGTAGTTAAAGCTGTCTTGAGCTTCTGAAGCTCTCCTCACACTCTTCCGTCTAGTGGAAAGGAGCACCCTTCCGGGTCAGCCTGGTCATAGGTGTTGCAATAGATGAAAACCCCCGAACAAATCGACGGTAATAGCCCGCCAAGCCAAGAAAACTGCGGATCTCTATAGCTTAGGATGGTCTAGGCCAACTCTGCACTGCTTCCACTTTCTTCGGATCCACCTGAATACCCTCACTCGAAACCACGTGACCAAAGAATGCCACAAAATCCAACCAAAACTCACATTTTGAGAACTTAGCATATAGTTTCTTCTCTCTCAAAGTCTGGAGCACTGTCCTCAGGTGTTGCTCATGATCTTCCCGACTCCGGGAATATACCAAAATGTCGTCAATAAAGACAATGACGAATGAATCAAGATATGGTCGGAATGCACCGTGCATCAAATGCTTGAAAGCTGCTGGGGCATTAGTCAGCCCGAATGACATAACAAGGAACTCGTAATGACCATATCGAGTCCTGAAGGCAGTCTTCAAGATATCAGGCTCCCGAATCTTCAACTGATGATAGCCTGAACGCAAGTTAATCTTAGAAAACACACAAGCACCCTGTAACTGATCAAACAGGTCATGAATACGGGGCAAAGGATAACGGTTCTTCACTGTAACCTTGTTCAACTGGCGATAATCAATACACATACGCATAGAACCATCCTTCTTCTTCACAAATAAGATAGGAGCACCCTAAGATGATACACTGGGCCGAATGAAACCCTTATCAAGCAATTCCTATAACTGCTCCTTCAACTCCTTCAACTCTTGAGGAGCCATACGGTACGGAGAAATAGAAATGGGTTGAGTGCCCGGCAACAGATCAATGCCAAAATAATTATCTCTATCGGGCGGCATGCTCGAAAGGTCAGCTGGAAACACATCAGAGAAATCCCGCACTATTGGGACTGAATCAACTGTAGGGGTATCAATACTGACATCTCTCACATAAGCTAGATACGCGTCACGGGAAGTATGATCTAAGGTACCCCTCCACTCTACTCGCGGTACACCTGGCATAGCCAGCATCACAGTTTTCGCGTGACAATCAAGAATAGCATAATGGGGCGACAACCAGTCCGTGCCCAGAATAACATCAAAGTCTACCATGTTGAGCAATAACAAATCGGCTCTGGTCTCAAAACCACTAAGAGCAATCAAACACGACAGATAAACGCGGTCCACAACAAGAGAATCTCCAACAGGAGTAGAAACATAAATAGGAGAACTCAAAGAATCCCGAGATACGCCTAAATACGGGGCAAAACAAGAGGACACATAAGAATAAGTGGAGCCTGGATCGAATAGAACTGATGCATCTCTATGACAAACCAGGATAGTACCTGTGATGACAAAATTGGAAGCGACAGCCTCAGTATGGGCAGGAAGGTCATAGTATCTGGCTTGGCCTCCCCTTCGACGCCAACCTCTACCTCCCCGACTACCACCTCTAGCTAGCTGAGCAGGTGGGGTAGCAACTGGTGCTGTGATCATAGCCTGAGAACTCTGCGGGGCATGTTGTGGCTAAGAATTCTATGGAGGTGCACCCCTCCTAAGTCCGGGGCAATCCCTCACCATATGGCGTGTGTCACCACACTCAAAACAAGCTCCAGGTGGACGTGGCAGCTGTGACTGGCTCGAGCCAGGTCTGCTGGACTGACCACTGGAAGCACCCCGTGCAGGAGGCGCACTAGATACTGGTGGCGTATAATAAGGCTCCTGTGGTCTGGGAGGAGCTGGAATACCACTGGCTGCTGGAAGAGCTAAATGAACAGGGCGACTCATATAACCCCTACCATGAGAACCCGCAGCTGGGGCACGGGCACCAGAATAATGGCCCGACTCTCGAGACCTCTTGGCCTCCCTCTCCTCTCTATCCCTAGCATGTATACCCTCAATCCTCCTAGCAACGCTCACCACCTGCTGATAAGAAATATCCATCTCCAACTCACGAGCCATACTAGATCGGATGCTGGGAATATGCCCCTCAATAAACTGGCGAACCTTCTCGCAAATAGTAGAAACCAAAGCTGGTGCATGTCTAGCCAAGTCGGTGAAACGGACAGCATACTCCGAGACAGTCATAGTACCCTGGCGCAAATGCTCAAACTCTGCGCGCCAAGTGTCCCTGAGGCTCTAGGGAACATACTCTCTCGTGAACATATCTGAAAACTGAGTCCAAGTCAGGGAAGCTGCTTCATCCGGACTGTCTAACTCATAAGCACGCCACCACTGATAGGCGGCCCCACAAGCTGAAAGGTAGTGAAGGAAACCCCGCTCGATCCTGATATACCCATGGTACAGAGGATACAGTAGCACTCCTCTAGAAATCCAAGAGCATCATCTGAGGCTAGTCCACTGAATGTAGGAGGCTGATACTTCTTGAACCTCTCAAGCCTCTTCTGCTCCTCCTCTGAAGCTACTGCCCTCTCCTCGGGCTGAGCTGGGGCTACCGGCTGTATAGGAATAATCTCCGGGACCTGATCAACATGCACTCACTGCTCAGGAGTTCGGGCAGCGGGAGTCTATGCTCCTTCCCCGGCCTGGGATGTAGCTGCAGCAAGGGGAAGCAACCCTGCCTGAGCTAAAGTGGTGTACATAGTCATAAACTGCGCCAGAGTCTCCTGGAGTGATGGAGTAGTAGTAGCAGTAGGCGTATCAGGTGTCTGGACTTTGGCTGGAACTGCTGGTGGCACCTCGGTGGCACCTTGCGTGGGTGCTCTAGCTGCACCACGTGCGTGTCCTCGACCTCTACCCCGGCCCCGCCCTCTGACGGCTCCAGTAGGGGTTGCGGGTGCCTGATCATCTCGGGTAGCACGTGTCCTCACCATCTGTGAGAGAATAGAAGACAGAGGTTTATAATTGTGATATCAAAAATCTCGCACGACAAGGAAATCAAATGAAGTGGAACATTCCTAACAGTTACATAGCCTCTCGTAGATAAGTACATACGTCTCCGTAACGATCCGCGAGACTCTAATAAACAGGCTTGTGATTCATGACTCCTATGAACCTAGAGCTCTGATACCAACTTGTCACAATCCAAGTTCGTCCTCCGTGAACTGTCGTGACGGCACCTAGTCTCTACAACTAGGTAAGCCTAACCATTTTCGGAAAAAGGAACAAAATGCGGAAACTAATGAAAACTGAAGATAAACAAATGTAAAAGTGTTTAAGATGCCGCTCGGCATATACCAATACAAAATCTCAAGAACTGAACAATTCCCAAAACCCGGAATCCCATGAATCATAAGCTAAGAGATACATAAAAATCTCTAACTCCAGAAATGTCTATCAACAAGGAAAATACAGAAGGGCTAAACTAGTACAGAGAATGGAAAGGGACTCCTCGGTCTGCGGACGCGGTAGATATACCTCGAAGTCTCTACAAAAGCGCCTTGCCTCAAGGGTGATAAGACTGCATGAGAGTACCTGGATCTGCACATGAAAAACATACGCAAAAAGGGCATCAGTACACCACATTGGTACTCAGTAAGTGCCAAGCCTAACCTCGGTCGGGTAGTGACGAGGATAGTCAGGGCCCTACTGAGGTTAAATGAAATACAAGGTATAATAGAATAAAATAAGACATTATAGTTAAGTGCAACAGTAAGGAGTAACGCAGGATAGAAAGAACAACAACAACTATAACAGACACAAAATAATCACGGAAAGGAATACAGCTCACACAGAGATAACAATCGGGGATCTCCCAGGATACCGTCCTGTAGTCCCAAATATAAATATCCAGTGGATCTCTCGGGATACCGTCCGGTAGTCCAGCTCATAGTGCACGAAGATCTACTGGAATTCCGATCCGTAGTCCCAAATGTAAATACTCAATACTGGGGGAATCTATCGGGTGCACTCCCGTAGTTCCAATGTAAAAGTGCAGGGGGATCTCGCGGAATACAAATCCGTAATACCAAAGTAGAAGTGCAGGGGGATCTCCCGAAATACAATCTGTAGTCCCAAAGTAAACATACAGGGGGATCTCACGGGATACCGTCCCGTAGTCCCAAAGTAAATACACAGCAGCAACGCGAAGAATACTCAATTAAATTCAATTTCATACCAAGGCAAAATAGGTATTTCTAACCTAGCATGTGGCACATAATACAAATGAGGCAGTTGAGCAGATAAGCAATTAAGTCAATTAGACATGCTTTCCCTAAGCTAACAGCTTTAAATTGCAAGTAGTATAAACAGGAAAGGAAACACAATTTTAGTTACTCAATGAAAAACCGGATTTTCAACAATTAGCATAAGTATGCACTCGTCACCTCACGTACAAGGAATTTTAAATATCAACAATACCAAATCCTAAGGGGAGTTCCCCCACACAAGGTTAGGCAAGCCACTTACCTCAAACCGGCTCAAAATCAACCCGAAACCACGCTCTTGCCACGAGTACTCGGCTCCAAATGGCCCGAATCTATTCAAATGAATTACATAATATAAATAACACTTCAAGTAACTGATTCAACTAATTAATTCTAAGCTATGAAATTAGGAAAAACTAACCAAAATGCCCTCGGGGCCCAGGGCTCGGAATCGGGTAAAATTTACATTTTCAGAATCCTCATACCCTCACGAGTCTAACCATATCAAAATTATCCAAATCCAGTGTCAAATTCCCAATCAAAACTCGAAATTTAGGTCAAGGACTTTCTCCAAATTTTCCCCCAATTTTCATCCCAAATCCGAAATTAAATGACAAAGCTAAGATTAGATTAGTGGAATAGAACTAGAAAGGGATTAGGAGTCATTACCCACTGATTTCCTCTTCAAAATCTCCCAAAATCGCCCTCCCGAGCTCCAAATCAATTTTTCTAACTTTTGCAACTAAACCCTCGTTCTGCCCCTTTTCTGACCAGTGAAACCGCATCTGCGGCTCTGGGACCATGCGGTCCCGCTCTTGCGAAGACCTGGTCGCATATGCGACATCTCATTAAATGGAGCTTTCCGCACCTGCGACTGCCTTTCCGCAGATGCGGTGCCGCTTCTGCGGTGCCCTTGACTGCAGCTGCGGTCAACTCCCTTTTCGCCTCAAACCCCATCTGCGGTACTTCTACCTCTTCTGCGGGCTCGCACCTGCGGTCCCCAAGCTGCAGGTGCGGTTATGACAGCAGACTAGCAGCTTCAGCGGTAAACTCTCAACTCCAAACTTCCCGTTAACCATCGGAAATCATCCCGAGGCCCCAGGGACCTCAACCAAAAGCACGGACAAGTCATATACCACTATCCAAACTTATACCAATCTTCAAAACACCTCAAACAACATCGAAACACCAAATCATCATCAAATTTAAGCCTAAGAATTCAAAAACTTCCAAATTACGCTTTCGATCAAAAAGTCTATCAAACCTCGTCCGAATGACCTGAAATTTTGCAATCACGTCACATTCAACACTATGAAGCTACTCCAACTTCCGAAATTCCATTTCGACCCCGATATCAAAATCTCACTATCGAACCGCAAACTTCAAAAATTTAACTTTCGACATTTTAAGCCAAATTAAGCTACGGACCTCCAAAACACAATCCGAACACGCTCCTAAATCCTAAATCACCCAACGGAGCTAACAGAACCAACAAAATTCCATTCCGAGGCCGTCTTCACACTGTTCCAACTACGGTCCAAACTCTAAAACTTAAACTCTCATTTAGGGACTAATTATCCCAAAACTCTCCGAAATTCCAAATAAATCTTCCCGGCAACTCACAATAGCGGAAACAAACACGGGAAATGCAGTTAGGGATCGGGGTGTAAATTCTAAAAATGACCGGCCGGGTCGCTACAGGAGTGGAGATCCTATGTCTAAAATCAACTAGGGATTGGAGACCCTATGTTAGAAAAGCAGAGTAGGAAGTGGAGACCCTATGTCTAAAATAAACATCAACTAGGGAGTGGAGACCCTATGTTGGAAAAGCGACTAGGGAGTGGAGACCTTATGTCTAAAATAAAATCAACTAGGAAGTGGAGACCCTATGTTGGAAAAGCAGACTAGGGAGTGGAGACCCTATGTCTAAAATAACTTCAATTAGGGAGTGGAGACCCTATGTTGGAAAAACGACTAGGGAGTGGAGACCCTATGTCTAAAATAAACATCAACTAGGGATTCGAGACCCTATGTTGGAAAAGAGACTAGGGAGTGGAGACCCTATGTCTAAAAAATATCAACTAGGGAGTGGAGACCCTATGTTTGAAAATGCAACTAAGGATTGGAGACCCTATTACTACCGTGATTTGGAACATTCTTTCTTTCTTTTTTTACAAAGAGAATGAGTAAAGAAGACTTCCCTTTTTTTGGAGTGATTGTTGCTATAGAGCTATTTTAGTCTCCGCGTGGTTTCATTTTGGTTGCACCTGCTTCTTGCAAGGTTGCTTTGGATTGCACCTGTTTCCTATGGTTAAAAAAAAAACGATTTGTCAGTTTGAAACGGTGGTTGGTTTTGTGGCCTTGCGTGTTGCAGTCACTTGATCTCAGCCCGGCTCTTTTGATGATACTTTCAACTGCAACTGGTTGTTTCCTGAAGATCGATTTTATTTCTGGCCCCGGAGAACCTTTGTCTTTTCCAAGCCTTGCCCTGACGGTTGGTCAGATGGGACTTAACCTTTTTCAGCTTCATTTTGCCTTTGTAGGCTTTTCACTTCTTTCTTCTAAATTTAACTTCAGAGCATTGGGGAACCTTTGGCTTTTCAAACGTTTCACAGACGGTTAGCCACGTGAGACTCAACCTTTTCCTCTTCATTTGCCCTTATAGGCATTTCAATTTCATTTTCTCGTTCCAAGAGTTTTGATTTTGAAGCATTGGCCGCCAGGGCCAGTCGGGGTCGACTTGAAACCCCTGCCGAGGTTGGGTGCCCTTTTTTTTCTTGCACACTAACCTGTATCAAGCAAAAGTCTTGTTAATCAATCTTGACATCCCTTCCCTGCCTTAGTTTTGGAATAGAGTTAGACCGAAAGGGATTCAAAGAAAAACAAATAATGGGATGGACAATGAATTTAGACAAGAGGTATCCCTTTCGGGGAAAGGAAAGAAGGACTTAACTGGAGTACATGCAGATTTCAATCAACATGACATGTCTTTTGGACTGGATGCCTGATCTATGTAAAGCGTCCGACTTTCAGAAATTCCTCACAACTTTTGCCTCGAAACTGAGAAACCTTGCCCCAGACTGTGTTGATGCCCATGGCTGTGAAGATCCTCTTTTCGATCAATGGCGCCTTTTGCAGGTTTTCACCAATTGGTTTTTCTCATTTATCTTCTCACCATCGCTTTATAGTGCTCTTTGTGAGTTTTCACTGACAAGATTCTCTCATTTTTACATTCTCTACTATCCATCGACTTACGATGCCCGTGGGTTTTCACCAATAAGACTCTCATTTTATTTCTCTCATTGTGTTGTATCAAATCTGAGTGAATGTATCCTCCAATTCTTGAACATTCTTGCCGATTAATCGGAATGACTTGGAAAGGATTTGGGTGAAAACAAATAGGATTGAAATACAACTTTGGAACCTTTCAGGTGAAACCATCGCCGAATCATCTACCCCAGTTTCAACTTTTGGGGGAATGCAGATTTTTGTTTTGGTGTGACTGAACCCTAGAGAGAGGCTGCCTACGTATCCTTTAGGAATCAAGTCGAGCGTAGTTCAAGGAACTTTGTTTTTGATTTTTTTTCGTTTTCTTCTGTTTTGTTTTGTTTTCTCTTTCTTTCTCCTTTCTTTTTTCCTTTTTTTTTCATTTCATTTTCTTTTTGCCTTTTCTTGTTTTGTTTTTTTTTCTTTCTTTTTATAACACTTTCAAGTTCCAAAGAGGGTAATCAAAAAAAAGCAAATGGCTCAAAGGGTTTACAAAAGGGTTGATAGTGTTTGGGCGAGAATAAAAACCTTCTTCATCCCATCCAGAGAAAATTAATGTTATATAGAGAATCCCACAAAGTACCTTTTGACTGCACCTGCGTTGACAGTTATTTCAGAAAATGAAGGACTGTGGATTTTTTCAGATAATTCAGTGTGTGTCCTTTGAGTGAGTGTATATGGTTTCTTATATAGAATGTGAGTGTGTGTGTTTTTTATGAGAAAAAATCAAAGAGACGTGAAAGATTCTGTCAGCTGAAAATTAGGGAATTGACATCTTTTAACTAATTTTTGTACAGCTATCCCTTTTACATATGTTTATCTCATTTTCAGCATTTTTCTTAACCAAATTGGAACAGTTGTCCCTCGTCTAGAAACTTCTTCTTATTTACCACTTTTCTTTCTTTTTTTATTATTTTGTATTTCATCTCTTTTCAGCTTAATTTCTGACCAAAATGCCAAATGCAAGGCAACATAACAAAACCAGTCTAATAAAACAGTAACCTCCTTAAAAGTAATTAATCAGAAGACCTAAGAAACAACAAAAAAATAAATAAGGAAAGAATTATGATTAACCTAATGTAATTAACTAATGGAAGAGTATGCAATTGAACTAATTAACATAGTGGACTAATTAATCATGCAAATGACTGATAAACTAAAAAAACACAAAAAAGAACATTAAAACAGTAGCTAATCCTAAACAGCTAATTTAAGTTAACATGAAAAGAGATGATTACCCTAAAGAGTGTATAAATTTGGAACTTCGACTCGTTGGTCAGACTCCGGTATACTTCGAAATGGGTCGAAACTAACCCAAAACGATTGCTTTCATTCAGAGCAATCGATTCATGCGAGTCTCAGACCAAAATGAACAAAAGTACTGCAGAAATCGACAAAAATGCGAATCTAGGTTTTCCCTCGAATTTCAGATCTAGAAATTGACGAATTTGGTGGGGCTTTTGAGAAGGTTAATGGCATATTGATGAAGAGGGGAGGTTGAGGAGTGTAGGGTGTTTGTTTGGGCGTTGTTGGAGGTTGGCTGCCGGTCAGGTGTGAGGGATTTGGGGGCGGCTAGGGTTTGGATGGGATTTTGGAAGAGATAAGAATAGGGGAAGATGAGGTCTTGGGGATTTAGGGATTTTCGAACAGATTTATGGGATGGGGGTGGGAGTTCAGGACCTTTGGATTCACTCAGATGAAGGGTCAAGATTAAAAGGGTAAAAAACGGGGTCGTTTTGGTTTTAAAGGGGGGTTGAACCGGATTGGGGATGTGGTCTGGGCGAGATTGTGAGCAAATTGGGCCACTGAAGTTGTTTTTGGCCCAATTTTAACTAAGACCAAATAGACTCCTTATTTCTTTTTCTTTGTTTTCTTTGATTTTAAATTCTACAAAATTAATTAAAAATCCTAATTAAATCCTAACTTAATTCTAATTTGCAAAACTTACCTACTTACTATTTTCTAATATTTTGAATAATTACTAACTTAGCACTAACGAAAGGAAATTATGAATTTAAAACTAAAAGCTAAATGTAGGAAAAATGACCATTGCATTTTGTGATTATAATGCATTTAATTAATGTAATAAAATTCTAAATTCAATTAAGATCTAAAATGCTATGCAACAAAGAATTGAACATTTTTTATGATTTTATTATGCACAAAAATGTAACTAAACGCAAACAATTTAAAAAAGAAATTCCGAAAAATCTTACAAAAAATCAAAAACAATAAGAAAACGTTTACTTTTGTGGATTTTGTAGGAATATTTCATAGGGAAGAAATTACGTGCTCACAACTATTATAATACTTAAGGTCAAGCTTTCACATTTGGCGAGATAGTGGAGCAATCTTTTTCATCAAATACACCTAACTAATCAATGATATTTGAAAATGTAGTTAATTAATCAGTAACATATGATTCTTTTTTTGTCGATTAACATACGATGCTTTAGTACAAGTTCCATTTTTAATGTGTGTGTTTATATTAATCAAGTCATATATTATGAGGTAGGTCTGGTAGACCGGTTTACATGACAAGGACAATGTAAATAAGACGCCTCTAGAAAGTATTGTGAATTTATGCATGGTAAATAATTTTATTTTTTCCCTTTTTGTATGACGTTGGGTGGAAATAAATTCACGATTTATTCAAACATCAAGAAAATTTACGATTTGATAGTGGTGACTGTGATTAGCTGCAGACTTAGAATTTTAAAAGGTCATACCATGTGGGAAACATTTTCTATAGAAAATAATTTTCGGTATTTAGTTGAGTATATACTTTTCAAATAAAAATTATATTAAAAATTAATAATATTGTTAGCAAATTATAGAGTTTTGAAAAAAAAATTACATAGTCAAACTTCTCAATGAAAGTCTCGTTTGAAGAGACTTTTATTGCATGTTATTG
This sequence comes from Nicotiana attenuata, assembly GCF_001879085.1. Lineage (NCBI taxonomy): Eukaryota > Viridiplantae > Streptophyta > Magnoliopsida > Solanales > Solanaceae > Nicotiana > Nicotiana attenuata. The sequence continues at coordinate 117,548 of NW_017670950.1, forward strand.
TCACGACCCAAATTTCATATTAGACTGTGATGGCGCCAAACACCGTTGTTAGGCAAGCCAACAATAATCAACTAGTAAATCCTCATTTAAATAATTAGTACGTGAAAACTTTTCCTTATTGATAAAGAAATTAGGAGTTTGAAACTTAAGCATAATTAGATGGAAGTAATAAATACGAACTTAAATCATGATAGTAAACCAAAACTCATAAGTCTACCAATGTGTGTGCCAGGACCTGGTGTCACAAGTATGTGGGCAATCTAGTAGAATATACAAAACCATACTATCCTACTGTCTGAAAAGGAAATAGACAGGAAAATAAAGACATAGAGAGACTCCAGCTGCTGCAGAACGGCTCAAAAGGGCAACTCACCGGAAAGTCTCAAGCTGAGGAGTCCGACTGATGGCCAGATGCACCTACCTCAAAGCCTGTACAATCAAGTACAGAAGTGTAGCGTGAGTACATAAAAATATGTACCCAGTAAGTATCTCGCCTAACCTCGCAAAAGCAGTGACGAGGGGTCGACTCCGACACTTACTAGGGGCCAAGATATAATAATATGAAGTTCAATATTTTAAATCACAATGTATGAAAATAACAACAAGCTTCAAACAAGAATAAACTAACAATCCTTTCATCGAATTAAGAAACCAAGACACTTTCTTCATTTAAAACAAGTGACCTTTCAAGCAACAAATCATACGAATTATAAGGAGTTCCGGTTCTATTATCACACACAAATACGACCCGATCCAACATAAAAGTAAACTATGCACTGCCGAGGGTCAAAAGGCTCGAACCCTAGATACATTTATTAACCTGACTAGGCGAACGGCCCGCTCCCATGAGAGTAGTGGAAATAATCATCCCGCTTGTGGAATATACTTGTGACGCAGTCAAATATAAATATAACGTAATGTTTCCTCGTTTCTTTTCAAAATGCTAATTTACTTGAAATCTAATGACATCCTCAACTTAGTTCCAGTCAATGAAAATCAACAATTATAATCATATAGTGGTGCCGACAAAGCATGGTGTAAGCTTAGAACTACCCGGACATAACAAGAATAGTAGCTACTTACGGACTCTCGTCACTTCGTTCGTACGTAGCCCCCACAATTAATCATGTATATTAATTAAGTTCAGCTATGGAGAAATTTCCCTCTTACGAGGTTAGAAAAGAGACTTACCTTGTTCCAAAGCTTACTTCCAATCTCAAGAATGCGCCCAAACCCTCAAATCGGAGCCGCACGATCCAAAACTAGTCAATTGGGTAAAAAGTAATCAATCTATGCTCAAGAGTTAATATTCTAACTATTAAAGTAATTTCCCAACCCTAAATACAAGGTTCCTCCCCGGGCCCACGTGCCCGGATCCCCAAAATTTTAGAAGAAAGTTGTTACCCATAACCTTAGGATCAAGAATATATGATTTCTACTACATTCCATAACAAATTTCGTGGTTAAATCTCATTTTTATCAAAACCCTAGGTTTTTACTCTAAACTCATAATTTCCACTAATTTACATGTTGTCTACCCATAAACCATTTATTAAACTCAAATTAAGTAGAAATTACTTACCTCACAAAGCTAGGTTGAAATCTCCCCTTTTGAAGCTCCCAAGTCGCCCAATAATGGAGTGAAATGTGTCAAAAATGAGAAACTCCCGTATTAAATGAAGGACGCTGCCTTCAGCGTTTTGCGCACTTACGGTGCGTTGACCGCATCTGCAGTCTCGCTTCTGCAAAAATAGGTCGCGGCAGCTGGGGCCGCACCTGCGGACAGGTGACCACTCCTGCGTTTCCGCTTCTGCGGAAGGGGAGCCGCATCTGCGGAACCTGGGCTCCTCCCCTTGGGCCGCATCTACGATGCTTCAGCCGCATCTGCGGGCTCGCGCCTGCGGCTGGCCAACCGGAGGTGCGGTTATGACAGCAACTGGAGCTTCAACTCCTTCTCAAATTTTCAACTTAGCCGAGCCTCGTCCGATTGACGCTCGGGGCCCCCGGGGCCCCGCCCGAACATACCGACAAGTTTGAAATCATAAAACGGACTCGCTCGAACCCTTGGAACGCCCGAAAAAACATTAAAACTAAGAATCACACCCAAAACTAATTGAATCAAACTTATGAACTTCATGTTCTTCAATCTACTTCCAATGTGCCGAAACGTACTTATACTACTCAGAATGATACCACATTTTGCGTGCAAGTCTTAAATGACATTATGAAACTATTCCCAGTCTCGAAATTCCGTTCGGACCTCGATATCACAAAAACTCGCTCCAAACCAAATTTAAAGAACTTTGAAATCTTAAAGAATCAACTTTCACTATTAGGCACCAAAGCGCTCCTGGCTCATTCAAAACCCGATCTAGACATACGCCCAAGTCCGAAATCATCATACGAACCTGTTGGAACCGTCAAATCCTGATTGCAAGGTCGTGTACTAAAAATGTTGGCCGAAGTCAAACTTGGCCTTTCAGGCCAACCTTAAGGAACCAAGTGTTCTGATTTCAACCCAAACTCTTCCAAATCCTGAACTAACCATCCCCGCAAGTCATAAATCAGTAAAAGCAAGTACGAGAAGTCTTATTTAGGGGAACGGGGTTCTAGAAAGCAAAACGACTAGTCGGGTCGTTACAGTTATAGTGATTTGTTGTTACGCACTTAAAATAAAATTTGATATTTAAGTTTTATTTGGCTGTTATAAATAAAAATTACCCTAAAAGTCATTTTTCAAAAAAATTTATGTTACAACAGTTTATTTAAATTTGAAATTGCAAAAGGAATAGCTTGAAGTTTAGACCCATATATGACATGAATGATAATGAATAAATGGCAAAAATAACTAAAGGACTGTAAAGTGGAATGTGCGGAAATAATGGAAGAATTCGAAATGTCCCGTTCTATATGCACATGAGGTTTGACGTTCCAAATTCCTTATTTAATTTGAACTTACCAAAAAATTTAAACTTATATTTTCAATAAAAATATAATTAATAAATTATTTTTTGATTATATAACATAATATATAAATATTTGTGTATATAAAATTGTCATAGAGATGCAATTTTGCAAAGAGGTGTATTGTTATAATGATGTTGTTAATAACATAAGTGAAAGCTTATTATAAAGAGGTAAAATTTATCTTAAAATCAATTAAAAAGAATTTGCTTGTTATAGAGAGGTCTAATATACTAAAGAATAAATATTATAATATTATATGAGTATTAGTTGGAGTAATATATGAAGTTAAAAGTTTAGGTAATTATAAGAAAAATAACTTCTGCCAATAAGTGAGAAAGTAACCTTTTCTGTTTTGGTATGTATTTGTTATGAAAGATAAATATTTCCCAGAAAAAAGTTTTTCAAAATATTTATGGCTTTAGCCTAAGATGTTAAAAAACAAATTAGCCCTTAAGAATAATGACCACACAGTTTAACTGATAACCCTAGACCTATAGGGCATCCCTTTTCCTGTTTTCTTCTGTTTTTTCTTCTTTAAACGGGTCACGATTATATTGTCACTTTTGAGGAGAGTACATTTGAATGAAGAAGTAAGATACACTCAAGCCTTCTTTACAAAATACAAGGTGTGAGCGAAATAAGACAAGTTAATCACTAATTCTAACTAACTCTTCTTCAAAACACCAATAAAAGGTGGCAATAGAGCAATTACTTAAAGGTAGCTCAGAAGCCTACTTCAATAGTGCCTTTTCGGGCACAAAATACCTTTTTACTGTTAAAAAAAAGTTACATAACTACATAATTCGCAGTATAATACTGCGAATTACTTTAACGAAAAGTTAGCCGTTAAAGTGATTCGCAGTATTATACTGCGTATTATTAAAAAAATAATATTTTTTGATAAAACTCAGTACTATACTGCGATCAACACAATTCGCAGTATAATACTACGAATCGCTTTTAAATTTGGGCCCACCAATAAGTGCTCTGCGGATAACTGACATAACAATAATTCAAATTGATAAAACTCAGTATTGTACTGCGATTTATACATAAAAATTTTGCATACCAAGCTCGGACTTGCCTTATTTAAAGGCGTTTGAATTTTATGAAAATCCATTCAAAACTCTCCTTCAAACTGCCATTCATACTTCTCTCTTCTTCTTATCAATCATTTTTTTATAATGTCAGAAGAGCCAAAAATAAGGATTTTATTATATTGGGGGGGGGGGGGGGGAGGGTGAAGTTGTGCTGGAGAATAACTCTGTGAGGTATAGCTCACCTCCACAGTGTCATGTTAAATTGCCGCTTACAATGGAGTACGATAAATTGGTATCGTTGTTATGTAAAAAAATGAGTGTGAGGAAACGTTCGGTGAACCTTAAAGTAACCGGTAAATTTTCGTATTCAGTGACTCCGCAGGGGTTTGCTTATTATTCTGAGTTTAACATCGAAGATGATGAAACTCCTAGAGATTTTTAGCGGATTCCGGATGAATACAGGGAATTTATTGTAATAAAATTATTGGAAATGTACGTCAAGGTTGAAGACGTTTCCAATAATGAGGGCGTGCATAGTAGGGATAACCCCCAGTCATCGGGTGGTTATTCTGGAGCAGTTTTTGCGGGACAGATCGCTGATGAAAGAGCTTTCCTTGATTTAAACTTGTCACCACCGGCGAATGAGCAGCCACAGAATAATTTTTCGTCTTTATATAATCCACAAGACGACTGGTAAACTTCAATTTTTTTATGCTTTAGCGATGTTTACTTTATGTTTTAATTGGTTTGTATTAACACTCATATTTTTCATAGGCGGTACCGTCCGGATATGAATTTTACAAGTTATGACCCCGCCCCTAGTTGGAATATGCGTAGTTCTGGCGTATTGGACCACGATGGTCCATCCGGGAGTCATCACCAACAAGAAAACATCCATCATGAAACGTCAAGACAATACGACTTGTAAGTAAATTGATATAGCTATATGTAAGGTATTTATCTAGTTGGGTAGCTTATCATTTTGTTCTTTTTGTGCAGTGAAAGCGAGCATCTTGATGCTCCTGACCTCACACAGTTGGCCATAGATGACGTATTGACTCGTGATTTGGCAGATGCGCAGAGTCAGGAAGATGATAGTGATTATGACAACAATGCGGATGAGTCTGGAGATGACACCCTTCCGTGATGAGGGTGATGATGAGGAGGAAGTGAATGTTGAACCTGAGTTGACGAGGGAGCATGTTCCTCCACCTCCCGCTAGACTAAGAGTGTACGAGTCCCACGTGCCATTTTATGAACGGAATATTCCCTACCTTGATAATTTTCCAAGTATGCCGGACGCGGATGCCTCACAAGGGATGATGACGAAATTCGGTCAGCGATGTGGGATGAGTCTAGACCAGCTGTGCTGACAAAGGGCATGCATTTTCCCGATAAAGCTCGCCTAATCAGGGCTGTAAAAATCTACAGCGTAAGAGAGTGTCGTGAGATGACGGTAAGCGAGTCAACTACGGAGGTATTTAAGGCTGTATGCCGTAGATACTTTATGGGTTGTCATTGGATGTTGCATGCCAGCAAGAAGAAATCAGGGTTGTGGAAAGTGGGTAAATTTATTAGCACCCACAGATGTGAAATGGATACATTCAATGAGAATCACTTCAACTTGGATGTAGACTTGATTTCTCTTGTCTTGATTCCATATTTAGAAGTGTCCATTAGGTTCAAGATTAAAGAGTGTATTACAGCCGTCCACCAGGAGTATGGTTGCACTATAACCAAAAGAAAGGCATATCTCGGTCGCAAACATGCCTTTGAACTTATTTATGGCGACTGGGATAAGTCTTTTTCATCTCTGCCCAGGTACATGGCTGCACTGCAACACTTTAACCCCGGGACTTTTGTTGAATGGAGGCGTGAGCGGAGTCCGGACAGACCCGAATATATTTTCAACTATGTGTTCTGGTCATTTAAACCAGCAATTGATGGTTTTGTGCATTGTCGTCCTGTAATTTCCATAGACGGTACTCACGTCTATGGAAAGTATGATATTAAGCTTTTGATTGCAGTTGCAGTAGATGCCAACGGACAAATATTTTCACTAACCTTTGCCATTTGTGCCAACGAAAGCGAAGAGACGTGGACGCTTTTTTTGAACCACTTGAAGCAGCACGTTGTTAAACAACGTTCAGGTATTTGTCTAATATCTGATCGACATGGTTTTAAGTTCTATGCGGCACTTTCCTGAATGGCAGGAACCCTATGCATACCACCGTTACTGTGTGAGGCACCTGAAGGCCAATTTCCAGAAGAAATATCCTGACAAGGCCTTGCATGACTTAATGTGGATGGTCGCAACTGAGCACCAGCAGTGCAAATTCATGAGGCGCATGGAAGCGACCCGGCAAATTGATCAACGAGCATATACTTGGCTGATGGGACATGAAGTTCACATGTGGACATTGCATGGTGATGGCGGCAGACGATGGGGAGCCCTGACTATAAATGTGTCGGAGTCATTCAACGGCTTGTTGAAGTCTGCCCGTGGATTGCCTGTCACTGCCATCGTCCGCATGACATTCAAACAGAGTGCGGAGAGGTTAGTTCAAAGGCATGGAGCTGCATCGGCATTGATGGTGAAACTGGCGAAGCACACGCTCTGTGCCTTGATACTCAACGACATCAAAGAAGATCATCGGGACGGAGGTGCTCCAAAGCAGTCGATCGACTGAGCAATAATCGGGCAGCTGAGCTAGCAACTCGTCGCTGTATGGCGTCCATATGAACTACCAAATAATAATATAAAAGTGAGTATGCGCAACACAACTCAATTTATAACAAGTAAGTGTAGGTACATATTTACCTGTCCGGCCACCAGCATATCTAACACATCCCTGACAAGGGGGAGATTATGATGAGCATCAGAGCCTCGGTAGTTCCCACGCCGGAGAACCCACCTAGTAGCTAGAGGGAGAAACGGATAAGCGTCACCCGACTCTTGTGGTGGCAGAGGTGGCTGCAACGGCATGATCCGCTGCCAGGCCCAAAACTAAGATAAAAGGTTGATGTAAAATTTAAGAGTCATTTCGACCATATAGAATTCGGATTAATGAACAGAGTATTCGAAAATATTGTCACCTGTAGAAGGGGTAGAAAACCACATATGTCCACCTGGCAAAACATGCTCGCCCGGCACATAATCCGGTACAGGTATGCTAGAATAGCAGCACCCCAGCTGTACAGGGGTACCTCATCTAGCTGCTGCGGATGATGCAGAAAGCGCATACTCACTTTACTTCCTGAAGTGTTCGGGAACAAGACACCCCCAAAAAGCAGGAGCAGCGCCAACCTCGTGTACCGCTCAATATGGAGATCCTCTATCTCGCCGGTAATGTCTGGATGCAAAAACGCCATATGGTCTCTGATAGCTGACAAAGAAACGTGACTGCCCCCTCTCTATATAGCGTCACCCTGAGGTCTGTAACCAGTATACTGCCCCATCAAATCCAAATACTAGGCACGCATCATGGATCTCATGTACTGGGGCAGTGCAACGGCCCGTCCATCTACGTGCAACCCATATAAAACCTGAACATCCTCAGCGTGATGGTGGCCTCTCCAGTGGGCAAGTGAAAAGTGTGCGTCTCCGGTCGCCACCGCTCTACCAATGCAGTGATGAGAGACCAATCAAGCTGTATCCGCCCAAACTGCAAAATCATAAAGAAGCCCGTAGCCTGTAGGCGCGCGACTACGCGGGCATGGAACTGATACTGCCTCAAGAACTCCCACAAATCGTCAGGTCTCTTGGGGCGGAGAGGCTGATCTGATAGCTGTCCCTCCCATACAAAGGAGGACCTATGGTTGCCCTGCAGCACTAATAGCTGATCCTCGGCTGGTCCAGGATGCGCAGGCGGCAAGTCCATGTTGTCTACTATAATTTAGATAAAATTATTTATCTGTGTTAGTTTAATGAATTAAATAATTATTTTTATAATTGGACTGAGTAATTATCTATGGGTTCCAGGCTCGATATTTGAGGCCCGGTAGCACCAAGTTATCCTTAATTATTATGTGTGTCAATTTCAACATTTTTAGAATTTTGTTAGTTTAATAAATTAAATAATTTTTTCCCCAGCTGGACTGAGTAATTATCTATGGGTTCCAGCCTCGATATTTCAGGCCCGATAGCACCAAGTTATCCTTAATTATTATGTGTGTCAATTTCAACATTTTTAGAATTTTGTTAGTTTAATGAATTAAATAATTGTTTCCCCAGCTGGACTGACTAATTATCTATGGGTTCCAGGCTCGATATTTGAGGCTCGGTAGCACCAAGTTATCCTTAATTATTATGTGTGTCAATTTCAACATTTTTAGAATTATGTTGGTTTAATGAATTAAATAATTATATTTATAATTGGACTGAGTAATTATTTATGGGTTCCAAGCTCGATATTTGAGGCTCGATAGCACCAAGTTATCCTTAATTATTATGTGTGTCAATTTCAACATTTTTAGAATTTTGTTAGTTTAATAAATTAAATAATTATTTTTATAATTGGACTGAGTAATTATTTATGGGTTCCTGGCTCGATATTTGAGTTAATTTGACAATATATATTAATTTGTTAGTTTTGTAAGTTTATTTTTATAAATTAAATAATTAATTTTGTAAAGATTAATTGGATAGAGTTTGTAGTTAGTACATACTTAAACTACAAAGACTATACGCTAAAAGACTCTATATTATACTACACTAAAAGGCTCTATATTTTACTATGCTAAAAGGATCTACATTTTACTACGTCTTAAGTCTCTATATTTTACTACGCGAAAAGGCTCTATACTTTACTACGCTAAAAGGCTCTATATTTTAATACGCTAAAAGGCTCTACATTTTACTACGCTAAAATGCCACTATTACATATAAAAACAACAAACATAACATATGAACAACAAACTAAATAAATAATATTCGTTTATTATTTAAGAAAATAAAAATATAACATTAACAATAAAAATTATTTATCAATTTTTAACTATTTTTTGTCCCAAAGCTAATAAATCAATCCGGGTATAAATAAGATACAAATTTAAACACAAACATAACACAAATTCACATGAAAACACATTCAACAAAATAAATATGCATATACTCTGCGAGTTTCGACATAAACAAAATCGAAATACCTCGATTTAAGTTTTTTGAAAATGATCCAAATCGATTTTTCGAACCCGAAAGAAGGAATCCAAGGCTTGTGCTATGTGTGGGACCTACACTCTTCGCTTTTTGGGTGACGGGTAGGGCCCAAATTTTTTTTTTTAATTTAATTTCGTCGCGGGGGGAGGGGGGGGGAGGGGGGAGGGGGGAGGGGGGGAGTGATAGGTCGGGATTTTAACATGTTTTATGCCCCTACTTGCCTATGCTTTGGTTATAAATTGCTACAAAATATTCCCAAAATGCTCACAAATTGTACTTGATTGCAGGTTTGATCGACAAAGCGACGAATGTCAAAGAACGGCTAAAAAAGGAGTGAAACCTGCTCAAGTGTGAAAGACTAAGTAAATTGAGGAAAAGAGAACCTAGTGCGGACCGTGCAAACGTGAATGCGGCCGCACTAGGAGGTTCAGAGAGTTGGCATTTTCAAGCTGGAAGCAACGCGGCTGCACTACTCTTTTGTGCGGTCCGCGGTCAGGCTCCGCGGCCGCGCTACTCTTTTACGTGGTCCGCGGAGTAGAGATTCAGAGAGCTCACATTTTGCCAATTCCAAGCAATGCGGCCCGCGCTCGTTTTTGTGCGGCCGCGCCAACTTCCACCGCGGCCGCGGTACACTTTCACGCGGTCCGCGGTCCTCAAGTTCGGAGAAGCATAAATTGAAGTCCAAGAGCCAGTGCGGCCGCGGTCCATTTTGCGCGGCCCGCACTGACCCCGTAGGGGGATTTTTGTCCAGTTTTTCCAGCCTAGTATAAATAGGACATTTTACCATTTTTAGGTCAAGTTTTATATTCCAGACTTAGCTGCGCTCGTGAGACTCACTTTTGTAGCCATTTTCGGCACTTCTGCTCTTCATTAACGATATATTATTGTAGCTTCTTCTTAGTAATCAATTAATATGCTTATTTCTTCATCTGTTTCTTCAATTTCTGTATCTAGCATGAGTAGCTAAACCCATTAGCTAGGATTGTGGCTCAACCCTAGTGTGGATAATTGATGGGTGTTGCCATTTAAGGTTAGATTGATTATGGGTGTTTGCTATTTGGGTTGATTTTATGTTTTTATTTAAGAATTGGTGGTTGCAAACACTGATTCAAGCTTTGTGGGTTTGACTCTTCTTGAGAAAGAGAGTCTATGACACCAAAATTGACCCAACAAGGAATTGGGATGGACTCATGAGAAATGATAGTCCCAATTAACGGGTTAAATCTCGAGAGAGTAATCACCCCACTTGAACCCTAGTTTCTTGATCTAATTGGCCTACCCAATTGGTCTTGAGAGAGTCAATTGGGCAAAATCACTCTCTCTATCGAGAAGTGTGAGAGTGGGTACAATTGTGCAACGGTTATAGCATAAGCCGGCCGAGGTGGAAACTCAAGAGGTCGTGAAGCCGTCTAGGGAGCACATAATTGACATGCCGGAGCCGGTGGTGCCAAAAGTCAAGGCACCTTTGCCTAGACCACCTCAACCTTACCCTCAGCGGTTAGAAAAGCAAAAGAGTGACAATCAGTTTAAAAAATTCATAGATATGATGAAAAGCTTTACAATCAATGTGCCTTTGGTGGAGGCACTTGAACAAATTTCCGGGCTATGCAAAGTTCATGAAGGATTTGGTCACAAAGAAGCGTTCCATGGATTGTGAAACAATAAAGATGACTCACCAAATCAGTGCGATAGTGCATTCTATGGCCCCAAAACTTGAAGACCCTGGAGCTTTTACTATCCCTTGCACTAACGGTGTGCGGAGTTTGCTAAGGCCCTTTGTGACTTGGGGGCTAGCATTAATTTGATTCCTTATTCAGTCTTCAAGACTTTGGGAATTGGGCAACCTAGGGCAACCTCAATGAGACTTCAAATGGCGGACCGGTCGATGAAGCGGCCTTTGGGTATAATTGATGACGTACTTGTCCGAGTGGCCAAATTCATATTGGCAGCCGACTTTGTCATATTGGATTGTGAAGTAGACTTTGAAGTCCCAATTATTCTTCGGAGACCTTTCCTAGCAACGGGGAAGGCCTTGGTTGATGTTGAAGCGGGTGAGTTGACATTCCAAGTGGGAGAAGAGAAGGTGGTATTCCATGTTTGCAAATCAATGAGACAACCCAATAGCACGGAGGTGTGTTCATTTGTGGACATCGTCACAGCTGTGATAGTGGATGACACAAGTTCCATGATAAATATTGAAGTTCCTCTTGAGGCCGTGCTTCTTAACATGGATGTCGATGATGATGCTAGTAGAGTGGAGTGCGTGAATGCATTGCATGGTATGGGTTCATATTCATATGAGCCTAGGAAGTTATCTTTGGATCTTGAAAACCGCAAAACTCCACCAACTAAGCCATCCATTAAGGAGCCACCGGTGTTGGAGTTGAAGCCACTTCCTCCACACCTCAGGTATGAATTTTTGGGCTCTAATTCAACTCTTCCAGTTATTCTTTCTTCTTGCCTTACTAACCTGCAGGTTGAGGCCACTTTGGAAGTGCTTCAAAGGCGAAAAAGGGCAATAGGATGGACTCTGGCGAACATTCGGGGAATAAGCCCCGCATTTTGCATGCATAAAATTATCTTGGAGGATGATACAAGGCCTTCCCTAGAACATCAAAGGAGGCTAAATGAAGCGATTCAAGAAGTGGCAAAGAAAGAGGTTATCAAGTGGCTTGACGCCGGTGTGGTTTATCCAATCTCCGATAGCTCATGGACTTCCCTGGTCCAATGTGTGCCAAAGAAAGGAGGGATGACGGTGGTGACCAATGACAACAATGAGATTATTCCTAATCGAACCATTACCGGGTGGAGAGTTTGTATGGACTACCGGAAACTCAACAAGGTGACCCGCAAGGATCATTTTCCCTTGCCATTCCTCGATCAAATGCTTGATCGCCTTGCGGGGCGAGCGTTCTATTGTTTTTTGGATGGGTACTCGGGCTACAATCAAATCTTAATTGCCCCGGAGGACCAATAGAAGACCACTTTTACATGCCCCTATGGTACATTTGCTTTCTCCCGGATGCCCTTCGGGTTGTGCAATGCTCCAGCGACTTTTCAACGTTGCATGATGGCTATTTTCACCGACATGGTGTAAGACATATTGGAGGTCTTTATGGATGACTTTAGTGTGGTTGGTGACTCTTTTGAAGAACGCTTGGTAAATTTGGATAGAGTCTTAGCCCGATGTGAAGAAACTAACCTTGTTCTCAATTGGGAAAAATGCCATTTTATGGTCGAAGAAGGTATAGTGTTGGGTCACAAGATTTCTAAGCATGGGATTGAGGTAGACAAGGCGAAGATTGAGGTGATTTCAAGGCTCCCTCCCCCTACTTCTGTCAAAGGGGTGAGGAGTTTTCTTGGGCATGCCGGGTTCTACCGGCGGTTTATCAAAGACTTCTCGAAGGTTGTGAATCCCCTTTGCAAATTGCTAGAGAAAGATGCCAAATTTGTTTTTGATGAAAAATGCATGGAGGCTTTTGAACTTTTAAAGCACAAGTTGACCACTACCCCTATCATAACCGCACCTAATTGGAGTTTACCCTTTGAACTAATGTGTGATGCTAGTGACGTTGCAGTGGGGCGGTGTTAGGTCAATGTGGTGGTGGAAGAAATACAATACAATTGTCACACCTCCTTCTGTCACTACACCCCCGTAAAGGGGTATAATTAAGGGAGTTTTTCCAATTAAAGGACAATCGAAACGGGATTATTATTAAAAGATTCAGATTTGCCACTTGGGAGATTTATGGTGTCCCAAGTCACTGGTTTAAATCCCGAATCGAGGAAATGGTTGACTCTATATTACAGTCCGCGAATCAGAAATCCGGGTAAGGAATTCTGTTAACCCGGGAGAAGGTGTTAGGCACTCCCGAGTTCCGTGGTTCTAGCACGGTCGCTCAACTGTTATATTCGCTTAATTATCTGATTTTAATATATGTTCAAACCTATGTGCAATTTAAATTTAACCGCTTTATTTAGTTAATTAAAGGAGGAATACAACGCTATTTAAAATATGTTTCGAACCACGTCACATAAATGCACCCGTGGCCCATAACACATTTTACCTAACATTGAGATTTGGATTTGGGTCACATAAATGTGCACCCGAGTTTATGAAAGTAGATTATTAAGTAACGCGCCTAAAAGCAACTACGCTTTGTTAACTTTGCGAGGGCCATGGAAATTTGCTAAATGGCACGCCTCGAATTCTAAGGTTGAGTGTAAAACTAATTAATACGAGGGCCACACAATTGTCATTTTTATTTGGCATGGCACACCTCACTTCTAAATTAAAAGGATTAATTCGACTACATTCAGAGGGCCACAACTGTTTTTATTTAGAATGGCACACCTCCAGTCTACTTAAAAGGAGCCTAATTGAATAAAAAAAAACTCAAAGAGATTATAAACTTTAACCTAAAGTTTACACTAATGCCGCTTGATCAACAAGGAACGAACATGCGAAATTTGCATCATTTACCCCAAGGCTTGGCGAGGCCCGAGGCCTCAATTGACAATAGCCCTAACCGTGACCCACATGAGTGATGCTGGGCTCATAATGCTGTCCGTATCATGAATCAGGAGCGCAGGAGAAGGGAGAGGGAATTTGGGTATAACTGGGCCAACGTTAGAGGCCCAGGTCTAACACTTCATCATTAGCAATTAAAATAAAAGGTTATCTTTACTAAAGTTGCATCAATTTTGGCTTAAATACTGGCGATCATGAGTGGATTCAGAATGTTATTTCTCTTAAACAAAGCTAACATACCATCTGATGGTCGAGAACAATTCGTTGACAACTATTTGTAACTCAGTCCCCCAAGTTTAAAGCCATGCATACCACAAGCATTCATTTCAGAATTATGCCTAACAAGGAAATGCTTTTGAAATGGAAATATAAGAACATGCTTCCCCTTTTAATTCCGGACTAGCAGCTTTAGCATAAAATGAAATGCAAAATATAATAATATGGAGAATCCGAACTATGTTCAACCATGGCTAAAACTAAACACCTGATGAATATGCTATAGGATACTATAATCTATCATCCCCTTCTGATTACCAAATTCCACAAAGGAACTGCCTAGCAAGCCACAAAAATGAAAATTCTGAGGCTCACATCAGCCTCCTCAGTACTCACAGATACATCAAACTAGATTCAGGTACTTATAATGAAAGTTCCTTTATTACAAAACCAAACACTTAACTATAGAAATGGCAACAAAACAGAGTGAATCCTTGTGGAATACAAATTGGTTACAGCCTTCTAAAATAAACCCACCACCAACCAATGCGCTATTATGCAGCCATATAGATTAGACAGACTTTAATAAACAGAAATCAGAACATGAAAACTAAAATAAAAACATAGAGGATTCAAAGCAAATGATCAAGGATCTCATATTCCATAGTCATGCTCCACGTTACGCTCAAGCAATATCCATAAATTCCAAGATATACCTGGGATTAAAGGAACAGAGAAAACAATGAAGGGTCAGCAGTATGGACAGCAAAAATCAACACCACCAATAGCACAACCCAGATTTTTATAATTGAAACCACAAAAGCAATTCCAAATTCAGTGAAACCGTGAACTTCAAGACAGCTTGACCCAAAACCCTCCAAAAAAATTGATATCAATCCATATCAACTCTCGTTAATCAAGCACTATGGTTTTTAGAAGTTGAAAGAATCAGAAAACTATTAAAGCTCAATGGAACAGTGTTTTAACTTTCAAAATCCAGCCGTTTCTTTTTTCTGTATTTTTTAGCTCTTCCAATCTCTTTTTTCAATGTCAAGTAAAGGTGCCTTTATAGTCAAGGCATTAGGGAAGCCTAAATGCACTATGTTTGCACTTCTACCCCTTTTCATGTTTTGGTTTTTGCTCAAAAGTCCTTGGTTTAAAACATCAGCTTTCATATAAGTCCCCTACCCCAGCTTCTTGGAAGCTTCCCAAGCAGTTACTAAGAGATTCTCTCAACCAAATACCCCAAATTACCCTCTAAGCCCTAGCTATTTACTGTAGCATACCACATGGGTCAAATCGACCCAGGGCTCAGCCCCAAACCGGAGTGATTTTCTTTCACTTTGGGCTTTCGAATTACCCAGAACCCAAACCAATTCAGTAATTCATAATTGACCCAACCCAAACTTTAAACCAACAGGAGTTGTAAACTAACCAGTTTCGAATTGAAATAACAAAATAAAAGAAAAAGAGCCAACTAACACTAACATGAGAATAAATACTCTCATTTAAATCATGCAAAAATTACTTCAACAAACGAACCATAATAAGGCACAGAAAAAATGAACAGCAGAATGTGACGATGGGGTGACGAACGACAGAATGGAGAAAAGGAGAAGAACAAGGGTACCTAATCAACAAATGCAGATGAACAAAGCATGATGGAACTCGGACCTTTCAATTTCGAGCCGAAATTGGTCTCAATCATGCGTTCTTGTCAAGAACGGACAAGCGAGGCCAGTTTCGACTCTAAACCTCTTGCTAAAAATGAAAAGACTGTTAGGAAATTCGTCCCCTAGAACTTCGAACCTTGGATTTCAGATTCGACGAATTCTGGCCTCATTCGAGAGGAACTGGCTTGGGATTTGGAGAGAGGGGAGTGTGATGGTTATTTGGTGTTGATTTGGGTGAGGATGGAGCTTTGTTGCCTGTGAAAATGGTGGATTTAGGGTTTTTCCAGAGGAGGAAGAGATGAAGAAGATGAAGGAGAATAAGAGATGGGGACTGAAGGGTCTCTGCATTTTCGGACACTACTAAGCAAAGTGGGGGGAGGGGTTAGAGCCGTTGGATGAATTGAATTGAAGGGCTCAGATTAGTTCTTGACCCCAAACTCCAAACGACGTCGTTGCGTTCTAAATGCAAGGCTGGACCGGGTTGGGGCGGGGATTGGGCCGGTTCAACGGGTATTTTGTGCTCATATCGTTTGGGCTTGAAGGAATTGAAATAATTTGGCCAAAAAACTGAATTCAAAGCTTAATTTTCTAATTTTCCCTTTGTTTTCTTCTTTTGTTTTCTTTTTCTCTCTTTTTTTCTCTTTTCAAAATTAAACTGAAATCTCGGTTAATTCCTAAAACCTAATTATCCTAAAAACAATAATTAAACCTACATGATAATTATCACAACTAACCAATTAAAAGGAAAACTACTAAAATAAAAAATTAACGCTAAAAGTGCAAATTAAACTATTTTTGTGATTTTTCCTTTTTATATTGCTGATTAATTCCTAAATGCAAAGTTAAGTCCTAAATGCACTTGCAACACACATTTTTTTTTCTATTTTTCATTAATTAAACAAAATTAACATGCACAGACAAATGCAAACACTCGACAGAAAATGCCACAAAGATTCACAAAATTGCAAATAATGGAAAAATTACTTTGTTTTGAATTTATGGGAGTAATTCATATAGGGTAAAAATCACGTGCTCACAGCTGCCCCTCTTTGCTCGGAAACACAAAGAGTTTTCGTGCAAAGATAAAGTGAGTGGATACGAGCGATTTTTGCCCATTTGAATACTCCGTGGGAAGCATTTTTGAAAGATTTGACCGCACCCTGCTTCGAGGTTGCCTACATATCCTTGGCTAAAAAGGAATCAGGTCAGTGTAGTTCGGGAATGTTTGGTAGCTGGGACTACCATGAAGCTGTGATTTCACTGTTGCTGTTGCTGCTGCTACTGCTTACTGAACCCCTTATTACACCAAGTCACAATAAAAAGAAGCTAAACTAAACTATGATCTATGAATTACAAAACCTATCTATCTCTTCAAACTTGATCTTCCAGCTTTTGTTGCCATGCTGACTTGTATTCTTCTGTTGAAATTCCTCTGTTGTCGACTTGAATTATAATCTGAGATATTTTCCTTTTCTTCAGATGGACGCCTGACTGCCAACTTGAACTACACTTTGAGATGCTTTCCCTTTCTCCAGGTGGACGCCTGACTACTGAACTGTATTTTGAGCTGTTGCCCCTTTCTCCAGGTGGGCACCTAACTGCCGAACTAAACTGTATTTGAGATGTTGCCCCTTTCTCTAGGTGGACACCTGACTGCTGAACTTGAACTATATTTTGAGATGCTTTCCTTTTCTCCTGGTGGACGCCTGACCGCTGAACTTGAACTGTATTTGAGATGTTGCCCCTTTCTCCAGATGGATGCCTGACTGCCGAGCTGTATTTTGAGATGTTGCCCCTTTCTCCGGGTGGGCACCTGACTACTGAATTTGAATTGTACTCCTTTGCTCTCCAAGCGGACGCCTGACTGGTGACTTGAAATGTATTCCCTGCTCTCCAGGCGAGCTCCTGACTGCTAACTTGAAATGTATTTCCTGCTCTCCAGGCGGGCTCCTGACTGCTGACTTGAAATGTATTCCCTGCTCTCCAGGCAGGCTCCTGACTACTAAACTTGAATGTATTCCCTACTCTCCAGGCGGGCTCCTGACTGTTGACTTGAAACGTATTCCCTGTTCTCCAGGTGGACTCCTAATGGCTGACTTGAAATGTATTCCTTGTTCTCCAGGTGGGCTCCTGATTTCAACAAAATAAACAAAAACAGAGAAAATTTCTGCCCCAGTTTGGTAGATGGGCATATATATGAGTGTAAATCGAATCATGTTACCAAATATCAATAAGAACTTGAAAGCTAAAACCTGAACTGTACTCCCTTGCTCTCCAGGTGGGCGCCTGATTGCTAAACTTGAATGTATTCCCTGCTCTCCAGGCGGGCTCCTGACTGTTGACTTGAATGTATTCCCATGCTTTCCAGGCGGGCTCCTGACGGCTGAATTCGAAATGTATTCCCATGCTCTCCAGGCGGGCTCCTGACTGCTTAACTTGAATGTATTCCCATGCTCTCCAGGCGGGCTCCTGAATGCTTAACTTGAAATGTATTCCCATGCTCTACAGGCGGGCTCCTGACTGCTAAACTTATGTATTCCCTGCTCTCCAGGCGGGCTCATCACTGTTGACTTGAAATGTATTCCCTTGTTCTCCAGGCGGGCTCCTGACTGCAAAACTTGAAATGTACTCCCTGCTCTCCAGGCGGGCTCCTGATTGCTAAACTTGAGATGTATTCCCTGCTCTCCAGGCGGACTCTTGACTGCTAAACTTGAAATGTATTCCCATGCTATCCAGGCGGGCTCCTGACTGCTAAACTTGAAATGTATTCCCATGCTCTCCAGGCGTGCTCCTGACTGCTAAACTTGAATGTATTCCCTGCTCTCCAGGCAGGCTCCTGACTGCTGACTTGAAATGTATTCCCTGCTTTCCAGGCGGGCTCCTGACTGCTAAACTTGAAATGTATTCCCATGCTCTCCAGGGGGGGCTCCCCCCTTTCCCATGACTTGCTGACTTGAATGTATTCCCTGCTCTCCAGGCGGGCTCCTGGCTGCTGACTTGAATGTATTCCCATGCTCTCCAGGCGGGCTCCTGACGGCTGAACTCGAAATGTATTCCCATGCTCTCCAGGCGGGCTCCTGACTGCTAAACTTGAATGTATTCCCATGCTCTCCAGGCGAGCTCCTGAATGCTAAACTTGAAATGTATTCCCATGCTCTACAGGCGGGCTCCTGACTGCTAAACTTATATATTCCCTGCTCTCCAGGCGGGCTCATCACTGCTGACTTGAAATGTATTCCCTTGTTCTCCAGGTGGGCTCCTGATTGCTGAACTTGAAATGTATTCCATATTCTCCAGGTGGGCTCCTGACTGGTGACTTGAATGTATTCCCTGTTCTCCAGGTGGGCTCCTGACTGCTGACTTGAATTGCATTCCCTGTTCTCCAGGTGGGCTCCTGATTTCAACAAAATAAACAAAAACAAAGAAAATTTCTGCCCCAGTTTGGTAGTTGGGCATATGTGTGAGTGTAAACCGAATCATGTTACCAAATATCAACAAGAACTTGAAAGCTGAAACTTGAAATGTACTCCCTTGCTCTCCAGGTGGGCGCCTGATTGCTGAAACTTGAATTGTATTCCCTTGTTCTCCAGGCGGGCTCCTGATTGCTGAACTTGAGATGTATTCCCTGTTCTCCAGGTGGGCTCCTGACTGCTGACTTGAAATGTATTCCCTGTTCTCCAGGTTCTCCAGACTGCTGACTTGAAGTGTATTCCCTGTTCTCCAGGTGGGCTCCTGATTTCAACAAAATAACAAAAACAAAGAAAATTTCTGCCCCAGTTTGGTAACTGGGCATATATATGAGTGTTAAACTGAATTATTCTACCAACTATTACTAAGAATTTGAAAGCTAGGTCCTATTATCCAAGGGGGGTCCTGACAACTCTTAATTAAACAACAATTATAAATCCAAGGTATTACTTCCGCTAAATCCTGTCATCTAAGAGGGTCTTAAAACTACATCCTATTATCCAGGAAGGTCCTGACAATTCCTAATTAAACAACAATTTTAAATCTAAGTTATATCTTCTAAAGGTATTATTTTCGCTACATCTTGTTATCTAACAGCGATCTTAAAGCTAGGTCCCATTATTCAGGGGGGGTCCTGACAACTCCTAATTGAATCCTATCTTAAACATGCAAACTTTGAAACCAACTTACATTCCTTTATGCTAAGCTATGCTATTCATGATTGTTTTGAAATTTAACTAAGCCACATTTTCCAGGAATGTCCTGAGAGTTTACGGTCAAACATGTTTGGTGCTTGCTCTTCCCTTACGGAGAGTTCCCCTGAAACAAATGTAATTTTCTGCCCCTGTTTCAATCAAAGGAAAATATTGTCAGTTTAAAATGGTGGTTAGTTGATGACATTCTTGCTGAAGGCCTTTCCGCTGTCGTGCTTTGTTTTGACCTGCTTCCCCTGAACTGGCCCTGGACCGCTTGACTTTCTGACTGACCTCAAACCTCATGACCCTCGATGACCCGAGTATTCCATACCCAAACCGTTATTTTACCTCTCTGACCCCTTTCTCTGAACCTTTGCATCTCCCGTGAAATTACCAAGTCATTCCACCGATAAAACTTCCGGTGACTCCCTATATCCCACTTTACATCTTGCTATCTTTGGTGTGTTCTGGCCACACTGTGCTTTGCAATTTTGGAAGCTGGTAGTGAGCTTTGAAATCCTTTCTTATTTCCTTTGAACAAAACTGACATTGAAACATCTTAGAGAAACAAACCCCAAAAGAAATGAAATGCAATGACCTTGAGAGTTAAGGATAAAGAAAATCCAAAACTGGACGACTTACTAAAAGGAAAAAGGGAAAGAGACTTATCTGAGTGGAACAGCTGGTACGATTGATCATGACATGCATTTCGGACTAATCGGCTCAATCCGTCCAACCAATCAACTTTTAGTTGCCATACTTTGTTGCCCCAAAATTCCATAACCTGATTTCTTCACCCAAACCCTAACCTTGTTCATCCTGCGGTGTCCTGAACGGTTTTTACCCACAGACCTTTCTCATTTGTTCACTTCTCAACTCACTTTCGCCTTAAGGTGCCCGTGAGGGTTTTCACCAATAAGACTCTCTCATTTTCATTTCTCTCAGCTCCCGTCGCCTTACGGTACCGGTAAGGGTTTTCACAAATAGACTCTCGCATTTTAGTTTTCCTGCTTGGACCAGAGTGTTGCCCCTGAAATGAATCACCTCTACTTAATCGACTTGGCATCTCTCGAAGACTGATCAGAAGGTCTTTCTTTGGACCGTAATGTGGGCATTTGGGATGGGGTTAGAAAGAAAGGGTATCAAAAGGCTCAAAACAATTCAGATGGGTTCAAAATTACAACTCTCGGAATCAGATTTCTTACAACAACCGCAACTTCTGCCCCAGTTCCTTGTTTGGGGACTTTTGGATTTTTATTTGGATGGGACCGAACCGTGAGGCTGCCTACGTATCCTTAAAAAGGAATCAGGTCGAACGTAGTTCATGTCATAAAAATTACTTTGTTGTTGTGATTTCTCTTTTCTTTTTCTTCCTCTTTCTCTTCTTTTCTTTTCTTTCTTCCATTCTCTTTTTGTTGTTTGTTTTTTTCTTTTTCTTTTTTTTTCTTTTTTCTTTTTCTTTTTCTTCTCTTTTCTCTTCCTTTTTTCTTTCTTTTCTTCTTCCTTTTTCCTTCTCTCTCTTTTCATTCTTTTCTTTTCTCTTTTTTCTTGACTTATC
This sequence comes from Nicotiana attenuata, assembly GCF_001879085.1. Classification (NCBI taxonomy): domain Eukaryota; kingdom Viridiplantae; phylum Streptophyta; class Magnoliopsida; order Solanales; family Solanaceae; genus Nicotiana; species Nicotiana attenuata. The sequence continues at coordinate 138,854 of NW_017670950.1, forward strand.
TTTCACGCTTGTGTTTCTGATCTTTGCCACTGATTCCGAAAGAGGGGTATGAAAGAAAATAAATAAGGCTCAAAGGGGTAACGAAGGATAAAGTGTTTAGATAGCAGAACAAAATGCCTTCGTCATTCCAATCTTCAAAGCATGTCAAGTACAAACAAATACAATTTAACCAGATAAAATCATAAATAATATCTCTTGACCGCATCGGAATTGATGGCCATTTCTATGCACCTACCTTCTATATCTGTTAAATACAAAGCACCATTTGGCAACACTCTAGTTACAATGAACGACCCTTGCCAATTTGGGGCGAACTTGCCTTTGGCCTCAACCTGATGTGGAAGGATACGTCTCAACACTTGCTGACCCACTTCGAACATCCGTGGACGCACCTTCTCATTATATGCTCTTGCCATTCTCTGTTGATACAATTGGCCATGACACACTGCTGCCATTCTTTTCTCATCGATCAAACTCAATTGCTCAGGCGGGTTCTGACCCACTCATCATCATCAATTTCGGCTTCAGCGACAATCCGAAGGGATAGGATTTCAACATTTCAGAATTAGCTTGGCTTTTAAAACTGGGCCAAAGATTCCTCATGCATGTCATGTCATTGAAACCAGCCTAGAAAGAACTGTGTAAGGAAGAAAAGAGAAACAAAAATAAAACTATCAGGAATGATGATAAAGGGAAATTGCATTTCATTGAAAATCAAAAGATAACAAGGTTTATACATCCAAACGGACGGAACATAGAATCTGAATTACAACCCTGGAATAATCATGATAAGCTGAAAGAAAATCAAAGCAAACTACCAAAACTCCTTCCAGGTAGGAGAGGAGTAGCTTCCCAATTGTTAATCTTTGCACTTGGCCCGACAAATTGCACATACGCCTTGCCAGAACCCTCTCCAACATCCACCATGTTCACCTCGTCGAACAACTTCTCAAACCTTTCAATCAACTCTTTATCAAGATCAATCACAGAACAAGGAACTGTTGTTACTGGGCGCTTCCCAGCGCCTGGCTTGACAATGACGGGATCTGTGTGGGCACCCTCCACAATCACGACAGGCTTGTTCGCCACTCCTGGCACAACCACTTTTGGCCTTTCTTGTTTCGTTGCAACCTCACTTGGGGACCCTTTCTTGACTATCGCAGATGGTTCACTGTTTGTCCCGCTCAAACCGATCACTGATTTCTCACTTGTTGACTTTTCAACCGGCCTGACCTCACTGGACCAAATCATCATGACGGTCTATGAAGGCTTCTTAGGATCCCCTCCCTTATGCACTATCTCGATCATATTTGTCTCATGATGGGCTTGCAACGGATTCTGGTTGATATTGGGCACCTTTGGGGCTTGAACCTCGATCCGATAGGTATCAATGAGCTCTTGAATAGCTGTTTTCAAGTGCCAGCATTTCTCTGTGTCATGCCCTGGAGCACCTGAACAATTCTCACAATTCACCGAGTGGTCAAGATTTCTCGGGGGAGGATTCGGCAGTTTAGGCTCAATCGAATTCAACATACCCAACTGTCTCAACCTGTGGAATAGACTAGTATATGATTCTCCCAATGGAGTGAAAGTTTTCTTCTTCTGCGGCCTCTCATTCTTGAAGTCTTGATTTGGTCGGAAACCTGTTCCAGGGGGGTTTCTGTAAGCTCTTGGGGGTGGATAGGTATTTTGTGGAGCTGGGTAGGTATTTTGTAGGGTTGGTGCACGCCATTGTGCGTGGGCAGGAGGTTGAGTGTATGTTTGAGCGTGATGGACAGAAAAATGGGGATCTGGTGGTGGGTAGTAGTGTTGTGGTGGGCTATATGGAGTGTGGGGGTTGGTTTGGTGGTGGGGTCGAGGCTGGTTATAGTAAGGTGATGGGCCCCTGGACAAAGCTCTTGACTCAATTGTCGCAACATCCTCTTTCTTCTTCTTTCCTAGTACACCCCAGTGCCATTTTGAATGGCCTGGGTGGTCGCCTTAATTGCTGAATAACTCATGATTTTGTTAGTTTTGAGTCCTTCCTCTACCATGCTTCCCATTTTTACCACTTCATTGAAGGATTTCCCTATCGCTGACACCAAGTGACCGAAATAAGTGGGCTCTAAGGCCTGCAAGAAGTAGTCAACCATTTCACTCTCTTTCATCGGAGGGTCAACCCTATCTGCTTGCTCTCTCCAACGGAAGCCATATTCTCTGAAACTCTCACCGGGCTTCTTCTCAATCTTCGTCAATGACAGACGGTCTGGAACAATTTCAAGATTATACTGGAAATGGCAGGCGAATGCTTGGGCTAGGTCGTCCCATGTGTACCACCGACCATGATCTTGCCGGGTGTACCATTCCAAAGCTGAGCCACTTAAACTTTGACTGAAATACGCCATCAGTAATTCATCTCTCCCGCCTACTTCTCTCATCTTGCTACAAAAACCTCTCAGGTGTGCCCCTGGATCACCATGCCCGTCGTACAGATAAAACTTGGGCATCTTAAACCCTGCTGGTAATTGAACATCTAGGAACAGACATAGATCTTTATATGCCACGCTTACTTGACCACTCAACCCCTACATATTCCTGAAAGATTGTTCCAAGCTCTTGACATTCCTAAACATCTCGTCCTGCTCAGGATTCTTAGGTGGCTTCTCAGTTTCTGCCGGGAGATCAAAATGAGGAGTGTAGGAATATGTCTGGAGCTTTGAAGGTAGGCTCTGGGGGGTAATACTGGTTGTCGTGAGTCTGGAATAGAGGCTCACTAGAGGATCGGTGTATTGCAGCATGTGGAGGTGCCACAAAGACAGGAGTGACTGGTGGAGGGGGTTTGGGACTTGTTTGGGTGGTGGAGCTTGGGAAGTATGGGAAGTGGTGCCATAGCATTGTTGGTAGGGGGAAATGCTGGAGATGAATTCACAGTAAGAGGCTCTTGAGGTTGAGCCAAGGGGGGGGTATAAGCAGGGTTGGCGGGGTAAACGTGGGTGCCCTTTTGCCCAGGCCTGGTACATTTCAGCCATTTGCTGCTTTAACTTATACATCTCTTCTTTTATCGAATTAACATCCAACTCTTCCACCTCTTTTGACGGATCGACAATACTTGCCTCTAGTTCTTGGTTGGCCATGTTTAGCTTGTCTTTTGACCGGGTGTTGTAGGAGTGAGTTGCCAGAATGCCAATCAACTAACCACCTGCCTGGACTCAATACATCAACAACAACCTTGTTAGTGATTAGGGCTTTAACAGATTGGTAACAGCACAGTTTTGGGGGAATGAATGCACCTAAGCAGTTAACCGTTTCTATTATGTATTTGATCGGTTGCTTGCGTCATCCCGACTTTCCTTATTTCCATTTGCAACTTCCCCTTTTCTCTCTTTTTTTCATTCTTGCATTCCTCTGCTCTTTGTTTTTATTCTCTCATTTCCCTCTCTTATTTTTCCATTGATTTCTTCTCACGGTTTTTTATTTTCTTTCTCTCTTTTTTTCTTTTTGCTCTTGTTTTTCCTCTCTTTTTCCTTGCCTCTTTTTTATCACTCTTTTTTTCTTTCTTTTGGTTATGGTCGAATCCTATGGAGATTGCCTACGTATCATGACCCCGCATGAATCAGACCGAGCGTAGTTCTGGGGGATAAAAATCAATAATAAAACATTTTGGGATTTTCAAATTTTCATAAAAGCAAATACTTTGATTACAATGACTCGAAAAACTCACAGGCTCAAAAGAAACTAACAGACTCTGAAAAAATGAAAATACAGACTCATAAAGAACTAACAGACTCAAAACAAACTGACAAACTCCAACAGCAAGAAAGTACAGACTCAAGCAAAGATCACGAATACATTAATGCCTCGAATGCTCCTGGGGCCTGCGGGGCATCATTCGGCCTCGCCACAGGCCTATATGCAAGATCCCCTTGGAGCCTTTCCAAATCACTCATTATTTGCCGGACAAATGTCATCACTGCCGCAAAGAATGTGGTGCGGGTCATATCCTCACATGCTTGACACTTCACAACAATGTACTCGGCAATGGCACTGACCCTCTCTCGGATCCTACCCTTTTCCTGAAGCAGATGCCCGACCTGTTGATTCTGGGCTTCTAACACCTGAGTGTCGTGGAGATGTTGATTTTGCAACTGTTGCACTTCCTCCTCCATCTGGGCCATCAGATCATAACAGTGTTCCCTTTCAGCTTTGAAATCCTTGGCTTGCTTGATCATTTTGTTCTCGACGGTGATGACCGTTTTCTTTAACCCCCGCAACCTCATTGTCGTATTGCTCTTTTAATTGTCTAACCAGGCGTGCTATTCTTCGNCTTGGACTACTTTAGGCCCTGGCCTCTTTGAGGAATCTCCTCTTTGACATACGTATGGCCACTTTCTGCCTGAGGTTCTTTATAAGCTTTTCATCTTTTACACTCTTGGCGGGATTTTCAACTGCTATTTTCATTTCTCGAATTTGAGCTCGAAGGGCTTCATTTTCTTTCGCTAGCTTCTTCTTTTCACCCTCATCCGCCACGGCTTGCAAACTGTTTTCAAACTGAAGGTCCCGGACCTACTTTTCCAGCTCTCCTATTTTAGCCCTGTATTCTTTCTCCTTGGCAAACCAAACCCACTGTTCTTGCGACGCCTCAACGAATTCCTGAATGTGAGGCTTTTTGGCTGGTCTTTCTAGTTCAGCTCTTGTAGTGTTCTTCTTTCTATACCAGGCAAGATAGGCGGGTGACACTTCGCCTCTAGATAGGTCAAGTACTCGAGTGTTCACTGTCAAATACTAGCACTCATTCCAAATAGAACGCACTGTTTCCTCATGAAATTGGCCATTGGAGCTAACCTCGACCGGATGCACACTAAGATCTTCATCTGGATGCACCACCTGACACATTCCCAATTGTCTCATCACACGGTATGGAGCGTAAGGTTGAATGCCTCGAAGACCCATTAGGAGGAAGTAAGGACCAGTGGCGGGCATATACACAATTTATTCAACAGGAAGCCAACTCAATGTCCATTCTACTTGCCCCGCAGTGACGGAGCGAAGGCGGGATACCCAATCTCTGAAACCCCTCTGGTAACTTGAATCCTGAAATCCTTGTGCCGAACTCTTCAATGCAACTTTTCTCAGCGGACCCATAACTCATATACTGAGGGCGATGACACAGGTGCTCGATCATCCACATCTGTAATAGCAAATTGCATCCCTCGAAGAAATCTGCCCCAGCTCTACAAGCTGTGAGAGCTCGGTATATCTCAGATACTATCATAGGGGCAAGGGTGCTCTTGGCATTGGTAATCAAGACTTTAACGACTCCAGCCACCCGCAAATCGATATTTCCATCTTTCTGGGGAAACACCACGAGGCCTAAGAAAGCTACCATGAAAGCGAAACGCCTATGCTCATCCCATTTTGCTCGGTTCCCTTTGCTACAAACCCCGCTTTCCGGGTTGTTGAATCCTCCTACATGCCCGTACCTCTGGTATATAAAACGTAGAGTGGAAAAACCGTCCTCCAACTCGGAATATGGGACTCCCTTGCTTATCTTTAGCAAATCCATGAATTTGTGAGAGTTAACGGCTCTTTGAGCGATTAGATACTTATGCCTTAGACCTTCAGTACTTCCCATATAGCGTGCTATCTCTTCCAAGGTGGGTGTGAGTTTAAAATCCGAGAAATGCAAGACGTTGTGAGCTGGGTCCCAAAACGTAACCAACGCCTTTATGATGTCTGATCTTGGCCTTATTTTCAGCAAACCAGTGAGACCTCCCAAATGTAGCTTGACCTTATCTTGCTCCGATTTACCCAAATCCTCCCACCACATATGCAACTCCAAAGGGATCTTGTTTATGATTGTTACTGGCAAACCTTGACCTGTGCTCATTCTGCACATTTATTAAAGTGTTTTTAATTAAGAGAAAAACTATGACTCATTTTGACTCAAGAAGAATAACACCATTTTTTCAAAAAGTTTATTTCAAACTAAAACCCAGTTGTTGCAAATACGGCCTTTCAGCACTTCGGGGAAGAAAATTTTAAGGCTATGCCTGCCAACTGGCCAAAAATTAAAAAAATGACCAAAGGTGGTTGTTCTTGCAAAAACAGCCTTCCGGCGCCCTTTTAGGGACATTTGGCTATTTTTGACAAGAATGGCATCACCTTACCTATTTACCATAAAAATAAAATTTTGCTCTTTTTGGGCTAATTTTGCAAAAGGGAAGTTGGACCCGATGAGGGTTGCCTACGTATCCCACGCCTTGTGGGAATCAAACTGGCGTAGTTCGGGCAAATAAAACAAAACCAACTATTTTTGAAAACAAAACCTTTTCCTTCTACTTTTTTATTTTTCTCAAAAATTCGGCAGAGTTTCGGTACCATTTGGACATTGGTTTTTTCTTTCAAAACGGGTGATTAATTCACTTAACCCTTACACTGCTATTTTCTTTTTCAAACTCTCCCCGTTTACTCAAACAGCCGGTCAGCATGCAAATCCGAATCAAATAAATGCACAAGTAGGATGCATTAGGATGGTTTGTTGCTTTGGATACACCTGTCCTAGACGGACCCAACCCCTGTATTGAGTCCCCTAAGTCAAATGCACATGATGCAGATAAGCGTTCCTACTAGGGATCCGGCATGAGGCTGAGTTATTCTAGGTTTAAAACCTGGGTTTATTTGTTCTAGACCTGGCTTACCCGAGCGGACAACTCGAGCCAAGGGGGGGCTGCGTACCGGTAACCAAAAGATCCTCCGGCTTTGCAACTTGTCCGAACCTCGTTCTATTTAAGATATGACACTAACAAAAAGAAGTCACGACCAGCATGCACTCCTCAGGAGAGAGAAGAGAAGGGTTTCGTAGCAGTTTATATATACAGTTCAGATAATATCAAAGCGGTAAAAAGCAACATTTTGCACATTAGTCCCAAACATGTAATAAAATCAAATAATAAATAAAGCCAAATACAACAATTATTCCAAGCTCGAATTCTGAACCATGAACCAAATGTTCTCGGTTTGTTCCCCAGCAGAGTCGCTAGAGCTATCACACCTCTTTTTTTCACTACACCCCCGTAAAGGGGTATAATTAAAGGAGTTTTTCCAATTAAAGGACAATCGAAACGGGATTATTATTAAATGATTCAGCGTCGCCACTTGGGAGATTTATGGTGTCCCAAGTCACCGGTTCAAATCCTGAATCGAGGAAAGGGTTGACTCTGTATTACAGTCCGCGAACCAGAAATCCGGGTAAGGAATTCTGTTAACCCCGGGAGAAGGTGTTAGGCACCCCCGAGTTCTATGGTTCTAGCACGGTCGCTCAACTGTTATGTTCGGCTTAATTATCTGATTTTAATACATGTTCAAACCTATGTGCACTTTAACTTTAACCGCTTTATTTAGTTAGTTAAAGGAGGATTGCAACGCTATTTAAATTATGTTTCGAACCACGTCACATAAATGCACCCGTGGCCCATAACACATTTTACCTAACGTTGAGATTTGGAGTTTAAATGTGCACCCGAGTTTATGAAAGTAGATTTCTAAATAACGCACCTAAAAGCAACTACGCATTGTTAACTTTGCGAGGGCCATGGAAATTTTCTAAATGGCACGCCTCGAATTCTAAGGTTGAGTTTAAAACTAATTAAAACGAGGGCCACACAATTGTCATTTTTGTTTGGCATAGCACACCTCACTTCTAAATTAAAAGAATTAATTCAACTACATTCGGAGGGCCACAACTGTTTTTATTTAGAATGGCACACCTCCAGTCTATTTAAAAGGAGCCTAATTGAATAAAAAAAACTCAAAGAGATTATAAACTTTAACCTAAAGTTTACACTAAAGCCGCTTGATCAACAAGGAACGAACATGCGAAATTTGCATCATTTACCCCAAGGCTTGGCGAGGCCCGAGGCCTCAATTGACAATAGCCCTAAGCGTGACCCACATGAGTGATGCTGCGCTCATAGTGCTGTCCGTATCATGAATCAGGAGCACAGGAGAAGGGAGAGGGAATTTGGGTACAACTTGGCCAACGTTAGAGGCCCAGGTCTAACACTTCATCATTAGCAATTAAAATAAAAGGTTGTCTTTACTAAAGTTGCATCAATTTTGGCTTAAATACTGGCAATCATGAGTGGATTCAGAATGTTATTTCTCTTAAACAAAGCTAACATACCATCTGATGGTCGAGAACAATTCGTAGACAACTATTTGTAACACAATCCCCCAAGTTTAAAGCCATGCAGACCACAAGCATTCATTTCAAACTTATGCCTAACAAGGAAATGCTTTTGAAATGGAAATATAAGAACATCTCATATTCCATAGTCATGCTCCACGTTACACTCAAGTAATATCCATAAATGCCAAGATATACCTGGGATTAAAGGAACAGAGAAAACAATAAAGGGTCGGCAGTATGGACAGCAAAAATCAACACCAGCGATAGCACAACCCAGATTTTTGTAATTGAAACCACGAAAGCAATTCTAAATTCAGTGAAACCGTGAACTTCAAGACAGCTTGACCCAAAACCCTCCAAAAAAAACTGATATCAATCCATCTCAACTCTCGTTAATTAAGCACTATGGGTTTTAGAAGTTGAAAGAATCAGAAAACTATTGAAGCTCAATGGAACAGTGTTTTAACTTTCAAAATCCAGCTGTTTCTTTTTTCTGTATTTTATATCTATTCCTATCTCTTTTTTCAATGTCAAGTAAAGGTGCCTTTATAGGTAAGGCATTAGGGCAGCCTAAATGCACTATGTTTGCACTTCTACCCCTTTTCATGTTTTGGTTTTTGCTCAAAAGTCCTTGGTGTAAAACATCAGCTTTCATATAAGTCCCCCAGCCCAGCTTCTTGGAAGCTTCCCAAGCAGTTACTAAGAGATTCTCTCAACCAAATACCCCAAATTACCCTCTAAGCCCTAGCCATTTACTGCAGCATACCACATGGGTCAAATCGACCCAGGGCTCAGCCCCAAACCGGACTGATTTTCTTTCACTTTGGGCTTTTAAATTACCCAGAACCCAAACCAATTCAGTAATTCATAATTGACCCAACCCAAACTTTAAACCAACAGGAGTTGTAAACTAACCAGTTTCGAATTGAAATCAGAAAATAAAAGAAAAAGAGCCAACTAACATTAACATGAGAATAAATACTCTCATTTAAATCATGCAAAAATTACTTCAACAAACGAACCATAATAAGGCAGAGAAAAAATGAACAGCAGAATGTGACGATGGGGTGACGAACGACAGAATGGAGAAAAGGAGAAGAACAAGGGTACCTAATCAACAGACGCAGATGAACAAAGCTTGATGGAACTCGGACCTTTCGATTTCGAGCCGAATTGGTCTCAATCATGCGTTCTTGTCAAGAACGGAAAAGCAAGGCCAGTTTCGACTCTAAACCTCTTGCTAAAAATGAAAAAACTGTTAGGAAATTCGTCCCCTAGAACTTCGAACCTTGGATTTCAGATTTGACAAATTCTGGCCTCATTCGAGAGGAATTGGCTTGGGATTTGGAGAGAGGGGAGTGTGATGATTATTTGGTGTTGATTTGGGTGAGGTTGGAGCTTTGTTGCCTGTGAAAATAGTGGATTTAGGGTTTTTCCAGAGGAGGAAGAGATTAAGAAGATGAAGGAGAATGAGAGATGGGGACTGAAGGGTCTCTGCATTTTCGGACACTACTAAGCAAAGTGGGGGGAGGGGTTAGAGCCGTTGGATGAATTGAATTGAAGGGCTCGGATTAGTTCTTGACCCCAAACTCCAAACGACGCCGTTGCGTTCTAAATGCAAGGCTGGACCGGGTTGGGGCGGGGATTGGGCCGGTTCAACGGGTATTTTGTGCTCATATCGTTTAGGCTTGAAAGAATTGAAATAATTTGGCCCAAAAACTGAATTCAAAGCTTAATTTTCTAATTTTCCCGTTGTTTTCTTCTTTTCTTTTCTTTTTCTCTCTTTTTTTCTCTTTTCAAAATTAAACTGAAATCTCAGTTAATTCTTAAAACCTAATTATCCTAAAAACAATAATTGAACCTACATGATAATTATCACAACTAACCAATTAAAAGGAAAACTACTAAAATCAAAAATTAACGCTAAAAGTGCAAATTAAACTATTTTTGTGATTTTCCCTTTTTATATTGTTGATTAATTGCTAAAATGCAAAGTTAAGTCCTAAATGCACTTGCAACACACATTTTTTTTGTATTTTTCATTAATTAAACAAAATTAATATGCACAGACAAATGCAAACACTCGACAGAAAATGCCACAAAGATTAACAAAATTGCAAATAATGGAAAAATTACTTTGTTTTGAATTTATGGGAGTAATTCATATAAGGCAAAAATCACGTGCTCACAACAATTACCCTCACAAACCCTAATTCTCATCATAAATTCTCTAATGTATCAAGATATTCAAACATAAAGCACATAGAAGAAATTTACCAAATGAGCAAGAACTCAATTGTTGTATTGCAAAGCAACATAACCACCTCCTGCCTGCAATCACAAATAAAATTTGTTGAACAATTGATGAGAATTTTCAAAGCCAAATAAATAAAATCTGCAAGACGGCAAATTTCTTACCAATTATTCCTTAATTACTTGCTTATGCTTCATCCGACAATAAATAATTAGTTTTCTTCATATAGAGGAAATAGAGTTGTAAGTGGTAACTAAATTAGAATTCATTACCAATAAGGTATGATTCCCGTTTATAATGACAGTGACAACTCGACACTACACCAAGGTAGGAAGAGCGGGTCGCAATAGCTTTTACCCAAATAGTGGTCGGGGTCGATTTCCATAGGGAGCTAGTAGTGGAGTTGGATTTTCTGTCAAGTCTAGAGATGTGTTTGTGCTCCTAATGTCACTTCAAACATTCTTGGTTTTTGTTTTTTATTACTACTATGATAAAACTACTGATTAACGCTAAATTATGCTACTAGAATATTGCTAAGTTGTATCTAATGGGAAGAAGGGCACTAGGGTCGTGGCATTACCTAGGTGGCTAATTGACGGGTAGATGTCACTAAGGATAGATTGACATATTTGGGGCTTATGCTATAACCGTTGCACAATTGTACCCACTCTCACACCTCTCGGTAGAGAGAGTGATTTTGCCCAATTGACTCTCTCGAGACTAATTGGGTAGGCCATTTAGATCAAGCAAATAGGGTTCAAGTAGGGTGATTACTGTCTCGAGAATTAACCCGTTAATTGGGACTATCATTTCTCATGAGTCCATCCCAATTCCTTGTTGGGTCAATTTTGGGGTCATAGACTCTCTTTCTCAAGAAGAGTCAAACCCACAAAGCTCGAATCAGTGTTTGCAACCACCAATTCTTAAATTAAAACATAAAATCAACCTAAATAGCAAACACCCATAATCAATCTAACCCTAGATGGCAACACCCATCAATTACCTACACTAGGGTTGAGACACAACCCTAGCTACTGGGTTTAGCTACTCATGCTAGATACAGAAATTGAAGAAATAGATGAAGAAATAAGCATATTAATTGATTACTAAGAAGAAGCTACAATAATCTATCATTAATGAAGAGCAAAAGTGCCAAAAATGGCTACAAAAGTGAGTCTCACGAGCGCAGCTAAGTCTGGAATATAAAACTTGACCTAAAAATGGTAAAATGTCCTATTTATACTAGGCTAGAAAAACTGGACAAAAATACCCCTGAGGGGTCAGTGCGGGCCGCGCAAAATGGACCGCGGCCGCACGGCTCTTAGACTTCAATTTATGCTTCTCTGAACTTGAGGACCGCGGACTGCGTGAAAGTGTACCGCGGCCGCGGTGGAAGTTGGCGCGGCCGCACAAAAACGAGCGCGGGCCGCATTGCTTGGAATTGGCAAAATGTGAGCTCTCTGAATCTCTGCTCCGTGGATCGCGTAAAAGAGTAGCGCGACCGCGGAGCCTGACCGCGGACCGCACAAAAGAGTAGCGTGGCCGCGTTGCTTCCAGCTTGAAAATGCCAACTCTCTGAACCTCCTAGTGCGGCCGCATTCACATTTGCACGGTCCGCACTAGGTTCTCTTTTCCTCAATTTACTTAGTCTTTGACACTTGAGCAGGTTTCACTCCTTTTTGAGCCGTTCTTTGACATTCATAGCTTTGTCGATCAAACCTGCAATCAAGCACAACTGGTGAGCATTTTGGGACTATTTTGTAGCAATTTATAACCAAAGCATAGGCAAGTAGGGGCATAAAACATGTTAAAATCCCGACTTATCAACTCCCCCAAACTTAAACCTTTGCTTGTCCTCAAGCAAAAAAAGTAAGACCCACCCCTTAAAGGACAATCCAAGTAATTCCAGCTATCCTAAAGTAACCTCAACAAGCATCAATTGGGACTAACCATTGCCCTCAACACAAATGGATCATTAACAACATTCAAACCTTGGAAACTATGGATCAAGTGTGATACAAGAGCATCAAGAATTGACTCATTACATCAAAGAAAACTCTCTATTACTTTGGTCACTGTGGAACCCAAACTCATACATCCTCAACTCTCCCTAAGCAAACCTCACCTTTTAGAGTATAAGCACACAAACCGAGGTTAATGGGAGTTCGCTCGTCTCTCTCAAGAAAATGTCACAAGTCCGGCTCTAAGTACCATATGCTTGACCCTCATGTAAGTATCCACTAATGCGAGCGTCATCCAACTCAAGATCATATAGGGCTTTTGTGAAGTCAATGTAAAGGCTTTTGGGTAAGGGTAGGATATGTTTTTGTTTAGGTGGGTTCAACCTTCCCTTAAGCACTTCTTTTGATTCATTTGTCACAATTCACTTGACTCTTTGAGTCATTTCACCTCTTTCAAGGGGTTAGAGAGACATATTGTCACTCTTTCTTATACAATTCAAGACATTTCTCCTTTTTCTACTTTTTCCACACCCATTTTCACTTTTGTTTTCCTTGAATCCCTTTTTATTCTTGTTCACGTTTGGCTTTCTTTTTGTCTTTTTCTTTTCTTTCTTTTTTATTGCCTTCCTTTTCTTTTTGCTTTGGTACCTTTTACCCCTTTTTGTTTCCTTTCTTGTCTCTCCCCCCAAACTTGGATTTTGCCATTGCTCAAGGGAAGATGTGGGTGCCAAGAGAGGGTAGAATTTAGAACGGGTGTAGGCTTGTAGCATTGGTTCATGAAAGAAGAAGGGTTAAGGCGCAAAAGGGTTAGCTAGGGATTATCTTATTAGTAGGCTATGGAATTGTTCAACTTGTCATTTGGATCAAGGAGAGCCTATAATCACTTCTCAAGTCGAATTTCACTCAAAATTTCGCCTCAACAAACATTCGGGGCAAGTTCTAGACCATTGGCTCGGGACTTGGACTCATAATTCAATTTCTCACCACACACACTCAGGGATTGCTAAAGACATAGAGTCGAGGGCCCACAACAACCTTAGATACGATTGAGCACACAATAGTCCCGAAAGACCACATGATATTTGTTTGGTCAACCCAAGAGTCTCAAAGTCACTACTTTCACCATCCTAAACACAACCACTTGTCTTTGACCATGGGATCAAAGGAAAATGTGTTAGGCCCAAGTGAAGCTATGCTTGAAGTACCCTTAACTAAAAACAGAAGAAAAAAAAACAAAAACGGACTCAAACCCTTAAGAAGGTTGTCACGCCATCCGTCATCGGGAAGAGCCACCCGGTTCACACAATACTCCACCCTTGGAAAGAATCGTGGCATTAAGAAAACCAAGGGCTTATTGAAAATGCCAAAAAACAAAACAAGGGGCTGCGAGCCTATCTACGAAGCTAAAAACGAAAATTTTTAACGAAAATACGAAAATAGAAATTAGAATGAATATTTACAATAGGGATTAGAATATACAACGGGGAATGAATATATACAAAATGTAGCTTAACTTTATATACAGACCAAAATAGAAGATAAAAAGTACTGAATGTAAAGTTATATACATAGCAAATAGAAAATCAACCAAACAAAAAACATAAACTGAGTCAAATATATACAGTCATCCAGATAAACAAAAAAGTAGGGCGCACCCCCACGAATAAAAGCCGGCATTGTCCCTAATGCCAACTATCAAACTAAGCATCAAAAAGTCATAAGAAAGGATATAGGAGCTCCCTAAGCCTGGTCCGTCTGCATGGGATCATCAGTGGTCCCCAAGTCCTCTGTATGTGCGGAAACCTCAGACTGGTACCCGGTCTCCTGCTGCTCAGCTACTGGGACTGAGGCCTGTTCCTGGACCGCCTGGATGTCAGGTGCATCATAAGGCAAACTGGAGAAGGCCGCCTGTGGGACTGCCACCTCAATAACTGCATCAGCTGTACTGGGGAGCTTCCTCTTCTTCCTTGGCTGCTTGGGTGCCTGCTCCTGCTGTGGCTCTGCTACTGGTGCTTCTGGGGCTGGGGCTAGGTCCCCGAATAGCAAGTCTAGAGGCATTAGGTCTGCCAATAACTTGTCCACATCTGTCCTGAGCTGTTTCACAGACTCCTTGGAAGCCCGTGATCTCCTCATCTTCTTGTTCTCCTTCGCAAGCTCCTTCAGAGCCTTGCCATGTGACTCTACTGCTGTAGACAAGGTAGCCTGTGTCTTCATAATCTTTTCCTGGTTCTCCAGGAGCTTCTTCAAAGTGTCCTTAATGGACTGAGGAATCTGAGCTGGCTGAGGTGCTAACTGCCAGCCAAGTAGGGTTTCTAAGGTCGTATATATTTTCTCAAATAATATTCAATCAAATAACATTCTGTTTGAAGTATATAAGACTATAAGTATCAACATGGTGGGAACGTGATATATACTAGAATGAAAGACACATATATAATTTTGTAATATAGATACTGAGAAATAAGAATGAAAGACACATATATGATTTCGTAATATATAGACAAGAAGTGGAGGAGATATTCATCTCCATTATATATATCTCTTCACCTAAAACGTTGTTGTTGTTTAGTTTTTCCATCACCTTTAGTAAATGTTTCCAGGATGGGATCTTGTGCTTTCTTACTATCATTTGTTTAAATATAGTCTAGAGAAAGAGAAAAGGAAGTCCCATAGAATTGCCCTTGTCAGCAAATCTCCCGAGATTCCTATCGTTATTATATATAAAGTTTACCTTGTTTAAACAAATGATAGTAAGAAAGCACAAGATCCCATCCTGGAAACATTTACTAAAGGTGATGGAAAAACTAAACAACAACAACGTTTTAGGTGAAGAGATATATATAATGGAGATGAATATCTCCTCCACTTCTTGTCTATATATTACGAAATCATATATGTGTCTTTCATTCTTATTTCTCAGTATCTATATTACAAAATTATATATGTGTCTTTCATTCTAGTATATATCACGTTCCCACCATGTTGATACTTATAGTCTTATATACTTCATACAGAATGTTATTTGATTGAATATTTGTGTTAAAATATTTGTAGGATGAGAAAACAAAATAAATTAATGCATATATGCTAAAGATCATTTTTCTTGGTAAGAAAAATAAAGTTGATTAGTCTCTCTAGAAACAAAGATTGGATATTACACGACCTTAGTCTATATTTTCCATCATATATGTTTTCCACCATATACTTTATATACATAAACCAGTTAGGTTGTTGTTGGATTGTGAAGTGGACTTTGAAGTCCCGATTATTCTTGGGAGACCTTTCCTAGCAACGGGGAAGGCCTTGGTTGATGTTGAAGCGAGTGAGTTGACATTCCGAGTGGGAGAAGAGAATGTGGTATTCCATGTTTGAAAATCAATGAGACAACCCAATAGCACGGAGGTGTGTTCATTTGTGGACATTGTCACAGCTGTGATAGTGAATGACACAAGTTCCATGATAAATGTTGAAGATCCTCTTGAGGCCGTGCTTCTTAACATGGATGTCGATGATGATGCTAGTAGAGTGGAGTGCGTGGATGCATTGCATTGTATGGGTTCATATTCATATGAGCCTAGGAAGTTATCTTTGGATCTTGAAAACCGCAAAACTCCACCAACTAAGCCATCCATTGAGGAGCCACCGGTGTTGGAGTTGAAGCCACTTCCTCCACACCTAAGGTATGAATTTTTGGGCTCTAATTCAACTCTTCCAGTTTTTCTTTCTTCTTGCCTTACTAACTTGCAGGTTGAGGCCGCTTTGGAGGTGTTTCAAAGGCAAAAAAGGGCAATAGGATGGACTCTGGCGGACATTCGGGGAATAAGCCCCGCATTTTGCATGCATAAAATTATCTTGGAGGATGATGCAAGGCCTTCCCTAGAACATCAAAGGAGGCTAAATGAAGCGATGCAATAAGTGGTAAAGAAAGAGGTTATCAAGTGGCTTGACGCCGGTGTGGTTTATCCAATCTCCGATAGCTCATGGACTTCCTCGGTCCAATGTGTGCCAAAGAAAGGAGGGATAACGGTGGTGACCAATGACAATAATGAGCTTATGCCCACTCGAACCATTACCGGGTGGAGAGTTTGTATGGACTACCGGAAACTCAACAAGGTGACCTGCAAGGATCATTTTTCCTTGCCATTCCTCGATCAAATGCTTGATCTCCTTGCGGGGCGAGTGTTCTATTGTTTTTTGGATGGGTACTCGGGCTACAATCAAATCTTAATTGCCCCGGAGGACCAAGAGAAGACCACTTTTACATGCCCCTATGGTACATTTGCTTTCTCCCGGATGCCCTTCGGGTTGTGCAATGCTCCAGCGACCTTCCAACGTTGCATGATGGCTATTTTCACCGACATGGTGGAAGATATATTGGAGGTCTTTATGGATGAAATTAGTGTGTTTGGTGACTCTTTTGAAGAATGCTTGGTAAATTTGGATAGAGTCTTAGCCTGATGTGAAGAAACTAACCTTGTTCTCAATTGGGAAAAATGCCATTTTATGGTCGAAGAAGGTATAGTGTTAGGTCACAAGATTTCTAAGTATGGGATTGAGGTAGACAAGGCGAAGATCGAGGTGATTCCAAAGCTCCCTCCCCCTACTTCTGTCAAAGGGGTGAGTATTTTCTTGGGCATGCCGGGTTCTACCGGCGGTTTATCAAAGACTTCTCGAAGGTTGTGAATCCCCTTTGCAAATTGCTAGAGAAAGATGCCAAGTTTGTTTTTGATGAAAAATGCATGGAGGCTTTTGAACTTTTAAAGCACAAGTTGACCACTACCCCTATCATAACCGCACCTAATTGGAGTTTACCCTTTGAACTAATGTGTGATACTAGTGACGTTGCAGTGGGGGCGGTGTTGGGTCAACGGGTTAACAAAATATTCCATCCCGTGTATTATGCAGGTAAGACTATGAATGAAGCTCAACGGAATCACACGGTGACGGAGAAGGAGCTATTAGCCATTGTATTTGCCATAGAGAAATTTAGACCATATCTTATGGGGGCCAAGGTGATTGTGCACACGGACCATGCCGCCCTTAGGTATTTGATGACCAAGAAGGATTAGGCGAGATTGATGAGATGGGTGTTACTTCTTCAAGAATTTGATTTAGAAATAGTGGACCGGAAGGGAAGTGAGAACCAAGTTGCGGACCATTTGTCCCGGTTGGAGGAAGAAGGGAGGCCATGTGACGGCCTTGAGATAAATGATACATTCCCCGACGAGCAACTTCTTTCCGTGTCAATGTGTGACATGCCATGGTTCGCGGACATCGCCAACTTCATTGTGACCGGAATTGTCCCTTGTGAGCTCTCTTCCAACCAAACGAAGAAACTCAAGTGGGATAGTTTGGATTTTTATTGGGATGATCCGTACTTGTTTAAAATTTGCATTGGATGGTGTGATTAGAAGATGTGTACCGGAAGGTGAACAGTTGAGCATATTGGAGGCTTGTCACTCCTCCCCCTATGGTGGCCATCATGGAGGGGTGAGGACGGCTTTAAAGGTCTTGAGTTGCGGTTTTTATTGGCCGACTTTGTTTAAGGATGCTAGTGATTTGGTAAAGAGATGTGATGCACGCCAAAGAGCCGGCGGAATTTCAAAAAGGGATGAGATGCCTCTCAATACGATTCTCGAGGTGGATATTTTTGATGTTTGGGGCATCGATTTCATGGGTCCTTTCGTGAGCTCTTGTGGGAACACTTACATTCTCGTGGCTGTGGACTATGTCTCAAAGTGGGTTAAAGTCGTGTCTTTACCCAACAATGAAGCCCAGAGTGTTGTGGCATTCTTGAAAAAGGGTATCTTCACAAGGTTTGGCACCCCTCGTGCTATCATTAGTGATGGGGGGTCTCACTTTTGCAACAAGGCTTTCGACTCATTGCTTGCCAAGTATGGAGTAAATCACAAAGTGACCACCCCCTATCATCCTCAAGCTAGTGGTCAAGTGGAAGTCTCCAACCGAGAAATAAAGAGTATCTTGTCCAAGACGGTCAATGCTAATAGGACCGATTGGTCGAAAAAGTTGGATGATGCCTTATGTGCGTACCGGACGGCTTACAAGACCCCAATTGGTATGTCCCCGTACCGGTTGGGTTTGGGAAAGCTTGCCATCTTTCAGTGGAATTGGAGCACAAAGCTATGTGGGACTTGAGAAAGTTGAACTTGGAATGGGATGTTGCAGCGAATCTCCGTGTTGAGCAACTTAATGAGCTTGATGAGTTTAGATTTCATGCCTACTCCAGCTCGTCGTTGTATAAGGACAAGATGAAGTATCTTCACGACAAATATGCTCGGCAAAAGGAATTCAAAAGTGGTGATATGGTTCTTCTTTTCAACTTCCGGTTACGTCTGTTTCCAGGAAAGCTCAAATCAAAGTGGAGTGGGCGATTTGAAGTTGTGTTCGTGACCCCATTTGGTGCTCTTGATCTAAGGAACAAGAATGGTGAAATATTCAGAGTCAATGGACATCGTGTGAAGCATTATCTTGGGAAGATTGATTATAGCCACGTGGTGGCTATGGTACATTTCAAATGATGTGTTGGTAACCCGCGTCGTGTCGCGACGTTAAATCAGGCACTTCTTGGGAGGCAACCCATGTCTTTCTTTCTCTTTGATTTTCATTATAGTTTAGGATTTTTGAGCTAATTGGTTGTGAGATGTTGTAGGGATTGTGTTGACGCAGTGCAAATAAGTTGGAACAAAGTGAACAGTCTCTGAAGTTTGCCAGTGCGGCCACGGTCGCCTTAGCGCGGCCCGCACTGGCATGGTCCAACAATGATGGTCTCTGAAGTTTTCCACCGCGGTCGCGTTCCAGTTAGTGCGGTCCGCGGTGGACCTTCGCGACCGCGGTCTGCTTTTACGCGGTCCGCGGTGGTTGCCTACTGAAACTTCAATTGGTGAAATCCAGCGCGGTCCGCGGTCACTTTTGTGTGGCCGCGCAGGTAGGTGAGTACTGGGTCCCACGGTTTGTCTATAAATAGACTCCAAGGGTCACCTTTTACCCTTTTCGACCCCTGAACTCCCAGAGCCCAAAAATTATTGTTCCTTCTTTACTAAGTCCATAATTCTTGCATAAGATTATCTAATTGCACTTCATCTTTACGTCCGGTAATGTTTCACTCATTTCTTGTTCAATTAGTGGTTAATTTTTGTTTTATTTTCTTACATTTAGCCCATAACTTCTGTTTCTTCCCCTTGTTCTTTATTTCGTTAGTTTAGGTTAGTTTTCATGTTAGTTTTGGGCTTTTTTCTGTGCATATTGAGTGGGAAAATGAGTAGGGACAAAGTAGGTGTAAAAATTTGAACAAAAATGACATAAATACAACCCTAACTTAATGCCCGTAAACCCTAGCTCAGCGCGGACCGCGGTCGCGCTCAGCCAGCTCAGATTCCCCAGTCCATTGAGGACACTTTGATGAAGCTCCTGGAGAACCAGGAAAAGATTATGAAGACACAGGCTACCTTGTCTACAGCAGTGGAGTCACATGGCAAGGCTCTGAAGGAGCGTTCCAAGGAGAACAAGAAGATGAGGAGATCACGGGCTTCCAAGGAGTCTATGAAACAGCTCAGGACAGATGTGGACAAGCTATTGGCAGACCAGATGCCTCTAGACTTGCTATTCGGGGACCCAGCCCTAACCCCAGCAGCACCAGTAGCAGAGCCACAGCAGGAGCAGGCACCCAGGAAGCCAAGGAAGAAGAGGAAGCTCCCAGTACAGTTGATGCAGTTATTGAGGTGGCAGTCCCACAGGCGGCCTCCTCTAATTTGCCTCATGATGCACCTGACATCCAGCCGGTCCAGGAACATGCCTCAATCCCAGCAGCTGAGCAGCAGGAGACCGGGTACCAGTCTGAGGTTCCCGCACATACAGAGGACTTGGGGACCACTGATGATCCCATGCAGACGGTCCAGGCTTAGGGAGCTCCTATATCCTTTCTTATGACTTTTTGATGCTTAGTTTGATAGTTGGCATTAGGGACAACGCTAGCTTTTATTCGTGGGGGTGTGCCCTACTTTTTTGTTTATCTGGATGACTGTATATATTTGACTCAATTTATATTTTTTGTTTGGTTGATTTTTTATTTGGTATGTATATAACTTTACATTCAATACTTTTTATCTTCTATTTTGGTCTGTATATAAAGTTAAGCTACATTTTGTATATATTCATTCCCTGTTGTATATTATAATCCCCTATTGTAAATATTCATTCTAATTTCTATTTTCGTATTTTCGTAAAAGAAATTTTGTTTTTAGCTTTGTAGATAGGCTAGCAGCCCCTTGTTTTGTTTTTTAGCTTTTTCAATAAGCCCTTGGTTTTCTTAATGCCACGGTTCTTTCCAAGGGTGGAGTATTGTGTGAATCGGGTGGCTCTTCCTGATGATGGATGGCGTGACAACCTTCTTAAGGGTTTGAGTCCGTTTTTGTTTTTTTTCTTTTGTTTTTAGTTAAGGGTACTTCAAGCATAGCTTCACTTGGGCCTAACACATTTTCCTTTGATCCCATGGTCAAAGACAAGTGGTTGTGTTTAGGATGGTGAAAGTACTGACCTTGAGACTCTTTGGTTGACCAAACAAACATCATGTGGTCTTTCGGGACTATTGTGTGCTCAATCGTATCTAAGGTTGTTGTGGGTCCTCGACTCTACGTCTTTAGAAATCCCTGAGTGTGTGTGGTGAGAAATTGAATTATGAGTCCAAGTCCCGAGCCAATGGTCTAGAACTTGCCCCGAATGTTTGTTGAGGCGAAATTTTGAAATTCGACTTGAGAAGTAATTATAGGCTCTCCTTGATCCAAATGACAAGTTTAACAATTCCATAGCCTACAAATAAGATAATCCCTAGCTAACCCTTTTGAGCCTTAACCCTTCTTCTTTCATGAACCAATGCTACAAGCCTATACCCGTTCTAAATTCTACCCTCTCTTGGCACCCACATCTTCCCTTGAGCAATGGCAAAATCCAAGTTTGGGGGGCGAGACAAGAAAGGAAACAAAAAGGGGTAAAAGGTACCAAAGCAAAAAGAAAAGGAAGGCAATGAAAAAGAAAGAAAAGAAAAAGACAAAAAGAAAGCCAAATGTGAACAAGAATAAAAAAGGATTCAAGGAAAACAAAAGTGAAAAAGGGTGTGGAAAAAGTATAAAAAGGAGAAATGTCTTGAATTGTATAAGAAAGAGTGACAATGTGTCTCTCTAACCTCTTGAAAGAGGAGAAATGACTCAAAGAGTCAAGTGAATTGTGCCAAATGAATCAAAAGAAGTGCTTAAGGGAATGTTGAACCCACCTGAACAAAAACATATCATACCCTTACCCAAAAGCCTTTACATTAACTCCACAAAAACCCTATATGATCTTGAGTTGGATGACGCTCGCATTAGTGGATACTTACACGAGGGTCAAGCATATGGTACTTAGAGCCAGACTTGTGACATTTCTTGAGAGAGACGAGCGAAATCCTATTAACCTCGGTTTGTGTGCTTATACTCTAAAAGGTGAGGTTTGCTTAGGGAGAGTTGAGGATGTATGAGTTTGGGTTCCACAGCGACCAAAGTAATTGAGAGAGTTCTTTGATGTAATGAGTCAATTCTTGATGCTCTTGTGTCACACTTGATCCATAGTTTCCAAGGTTTGAATGTTGTTAATGATCCATTTGTGTTGAGGGCAATGGTTAGTCCTGATTGATGCTTGTTGAGGTTACTTTAGGATAGCTGGAATTACTTGGATTGTCCTTTAAGGGGTGGGTCTTATTTTGTTTGCTTGAGGACAAGCAAAGGTTTAAGTTTGGGGGAGTTGATAAGTCGGGATTTTAACATGTTTTATGCCCCTACTTGCCTATGCTTTAGTTATAAATTGCTACAAAATAGTCCCAAAATGCTCACAAGTTGTACTTGATTGCAGGTTTGATCGACAAAGCAACGAATGTCAAAGAACGGCTCAAAAAGGAGTGAAACCTGCTCAAGTGTCAAAGACTAAGTAAATTGAGGAAAAGAGAACCTAGTGCAGACCGCGCAAATGTGAATGCGGCCGCACTAGGAGGTTCAGAGAGATGGCATTTCAAGCTGAAAGCAACGCGGCCGCACTACTGTTTTGTGCGGTCCGCGGTCAGGCTCCGCGGCCGCGCTACTCTTTTACGCGGTCCACGGAGCAGAGATTCAGAGAGCTCACATTTTGCCAATTCCAAGCAATGCGGCCCGCGCTCGTTTTTGTGCGGCCGCGCCAACTTCCACCGCGGCCGTGGTACACTTTCACACGGTCCGCGGTCCTCAAGTTCAGAGAAGCATAAATTAAAGTCCAAGAGCCAGTGCGGCCGCGGTCCATTTTGCGCGGCCCGCACTAACCCCGCAGGGGTATTTTTGTCCAGTTTTTCCAGCCTAGTATAAATAGGACATTTTACCATTTTTAGGTCAAGCTTTATATTCCAGACTTAGCTGCGCTCGTGAGACTCACTTTTGTAGCCATTTTCGGCACTTTTGCTCTTCATTAACGATAGATTATTGTAGCTTCTTCTTAGTAATCAATTAATATGCTTATTTCTTCATCTATTTCTTCAATTTCTGTATCTCGCATGAGTAGCTAAACCCATTAGCTAGGGTTGTGGCTCAACCCTAGTGTGGGTAATTTATGGGTGTTGCCATCTAGGGTTAGATTGATTATGGGTGTTTGCTATTTGGGTTGATTTTATGTTTTTATTTAAGAATCGATGGTTGCAACCACTGATTCAAGCTTTGTGGGTTTGACTCTTCTTGAGAAAGAGAGTCTTTGACCCCAAAATTGATCCAACAAGGAATTGGGATGGACTCATGAGAAATAATAGTCCCAATTAACGGGTTAAATCTCGAGAGAGTAATCACCCTACTTGAATCCTAGTTGCTTGATCTAATTGGCCTACCCAATTGGCCTCGAGAGAGTCAATTGGGCAAAATCATTCTCTCTACCGAGAGGTGTGAGAGTGGGTACAATTGTGCAACGGTTATAGCATAAGCCCCAAATATGTCAATCTATCCTTAGTAACATCTACCCGTCAATTAGCCACCTAGGTAATGCCACGACCCTAGTGCCCTTCTTCCCATTAGATACAAATTAGCAATATTTAGTAGCATAATTTAGCGTTAATCAGTAGTTTTATCATAGTAGTTATAAAAATCAAAAACCAAGAATGTTTGAAGGGACATTAGGAGCACAAACACATCTCTAGACTAGACAGAAAATCCAACTCCACTACTAGCTCCCTGTGAAAATCGACCCCGACCACTATTCGGGCAAAAGCTATTGCGACCCGCTCTTCCTACCTTGGTGTAGTGTTGAGTTGGCAGCGATCAGGGGACCAGCAACGATGGAGTTTAAAAATGGGGGATTCACTGTCGTTATCTTGGGGAAGAAGAAGGGGCTATATTTTATTATAGCGATTCGCAGTATTATACTGCGAATTGTGTTGATCGCAGTGTAGTACTGGGTTTTATCAAAAAAAATTATTTTTTTAATAATTCGCAGTATAATACTGTGAATCACTTTAATGGCTAACTTTCCGTTAAAGTAATTCGCAGTATTATACTGCGAATTATGTAGTTATGTGACTTTTTTTTAACAGTAAAAAGGTATTTTTTGCCCAAAAAGGCATTATTTAAGTTTTGGACTCAGTTGAAGTTCCTCAGTCCCATAGAGACCTAACTTATTATGGTAAAATAGCTACTACAAAAAGGTTGAAATCCAACATTTTTTTCCACTCAAGGATATCATGTCAATTTTTCCATCCAAAATGCAATTGTACCTCCTGCCGATCTAATCAATTCAGTCTACAATCAAAAACATGATTCAACATTCCCTTCATCATCGACTGGTAAGACCCATGTAATTTTCAAGCCGTCCTTTTTGGCTACTGTACAAACTAGTTGTCACGACCCAAAAACCAACCCTGTCGTGATGGCGCCTATCGTGGTACTAGGCAAGCTGACACATTATCAAAACAAACCGATATTTTCATTTCAAAGATAATTCCAAAATTATTTAATATAAAACCTCCATAAAGGAGTTCAAATCAAGAAAAAAGTGCGGAAAAGAAAGACCGACATCGGGGTGTCACTAAGTCATAAGAAACTACTACAACTGTCCTGAAAACAGCAAGACTAACATAGTCTGAGAATAACCAAAGTACACTAAAGGGAAGATAAAGAAGGAGAAAAGCAGGACTGTGATCGCCAGGCATCTACCTCGCTATCTCCGTTGATCCGCTACTGAGTAAATGAACGACCGATACCGTGGCCAGAGATACCCGGATCTGCACACAAGGTGCAGGGGGTAACGTGAGTACACCAACTCAGTAAGTAACAAGTCCAAACTATAGACTGATAGGTAGTGACGAACTTAACCTCAACAGGTAACAGAAATAATTGTGCAGGAAAAATAGGCATGTTATCAATTTAAGTATACATCGCAAACAGAAAAATAGATACAGATCTGAACAATGTGAGATATAAAGCTCAGCTAAACTCTACATGCCAATGCATAGAATGTATCACAATGCACCATGTGCTCCCACCCTCAAGTGTTCAACCACTCGGTACTGCATATGGCCATCCGGCCCAGGGAAATCCATCCCGGAACATATACAACACTGACTGCAAGTCAAACAGTACCGAGGAAGAAAGGTAATTCAACCTTGAGGAGGAATCCATCTCCAGGTATATATATACATACTCAACCACTCGGTACCGCATATGGCCATCCGGCCCAGAGAAATCCACCCCGGAACATACTCAATGCTGACTATAAGTCACTCGGTACCGAGGAAAAGGTTAATCCAACCCTATAGAGAAATCCATCTCCAAATATCAATACTTCGGACAAATCCATGTCCAGGGAAATCCATCCCTCAATAATATCATCTGCGCTCACTAGGGGTGTGTTACAGATTCCGGAGGGGCTCCTACAGCCCAAGCGCTATTATAATCATCAACATAACCGCTACGGCGTGCAGCCCGATCCCATAACTGTCACTCATAATCAGGCTCTCGGCCTCACTCAGTCATCACTCTCCAGTCTCACGCACGGGCTCAAAATATCATGAAAACTATCCCGGAACAATGATATGATGTGCCAAATAAATAACAACTGAGACTGAGACATGATATGAAATGCATGAATAAGACTGAGTACAGTTGATATTCTGTTCGAATCGGCCTCCAAATGTCCCGAATCTAGCCAAAAGTAATACAATGCAATCAATATAGGCCAAGGAACAATTCCACAAGAAAAATTACTTAATTGGACACAAATCCCGAAATTCACTCAAACTCGACCCGGGGCCCGCATCTCAAAATTCGACAAAAGTCACAAAACTAGGAAGCCTATTCACTCACGAGTCCATACATACAAAATTTATCAAAGTCCGACTCCATTTGGTCCCTCAAATCCTCAAATCAACTCTCCAAAATCCCAAGCCCTAACCCCTTATTTTCACCGCTAATTTCCATTAATTAATTGATGCAACAACGGGAAAACACCATAGATAGGAGTACTAGATCTCAAACAACTTACCTCACTGAAATCCCCTTGAATATCCCTTCAATATCACTCCAAAATCTCCAAAACCCGTCTTCAAAAATGGTGGAAATGAGCAAAATTCGCGAAGTCTTCAATTTATAGGTTCTGCCCAGCAAAACCGCATCTACGGTAATATTCACGCTTATGCGATGCCGCACCTGCAGAAAATCCATCGCAGGTGCGGATCCCACTTACTCCCTCAAAGTCCGCATCTGCGGTCACAAACTCGCACCTACGGGCCTTGCCCGCTTCTGCGATCATCCATCCTCACGCGTCTTTTCGCATTTGCGCTCCAATACTGCATATGCGATCTCGCAGGTGCGCTCAAAATCTCTCACCTGCGCTTCCAGTCCAACCCACTCCTGCCCGCATCTGCAAGCCCCTCTTCGATTTTGCGGTCCGCACCTGCGGGCTCCCCACCGCAAGTGCGAAAACACCAGAAACAGACCATTTCAGAAATCCTTCAAACTTCAATCTTCTTCTGACGCGAAATCAACTCGAGGCCCTCGGGACCTTAACCAAACATACCAACACGTCCCATAACATCATACGAACTTAGTCCAATCACCAAATCACCTCGAACAACATCAAAAACACGAATTTCCCTCGGATTCAAGCCTAAGAACTCCTAAACTTTCAATTTTCACAAACGACGCCGAAAACCTATCAAATCACGTCCGAATGACCCCAAATTTTGCACACAAGTCATAAATGACACCTCGAACCTACTCCAACTTCCGCAATTCCATTTCGACCCCGATATCCAAATTTCCACTACCGGCCATAATTGTCAAAATTCTAACTTTCGCCAATTCATGCCTAATTCTACCACGGACCTCCAAATCACATTCCGGATGCGCTCCTAAGTTCAGAATCACCTAACGGAGCTAACGGAACCATTGAAATTCAAATCTAAAGTCGTTTACATATAAGTCAACATCCAGTCAACTTTCCCAACTCAAGCCTTCACAAAAGAGATTAAGTGTCTCAATTTACTCCAAAACCACTCTGGACCCGAACCAACTAACCCGGTAAGTCAAAATACAGTTGAAGAACACAAAAAGAAGAAGAAAACAGGCTAACGGGGCTATAACTCTCGAAACGACCGGTCGGGTCGTTACACTAGTTTGCCTAATTCCGTTAAGAACGCTCCACCAGTGCAAATTAAGCATGGTACACACTTAGGCAAACCTATTGTATTCTTCAGACACAAGACTATTTCGTCAATCTTGATCAAGACTGTAAACTAACTATCATTGGGAAATTTCTTAAAACTAAGCCTACGATGGAGGAAATCATAAAGATCTTTCTTAGTCAGTTCCACCTAAAAGCTCCAGTCAAAATTACATATTTTGATCACAAGTAGGTTTATCTTGACTTTGCAAATGAGGTGGATTAATCATATTTACTCCAAAACCTTATACACTTTGGTGCTGTCCAGTGAAGATCCAAATGGACCCCGGACTTCAAACCTGAAAGTGAGACACAAATTGTTCTTGTCTAGATTCTAATTCACCAATAGCCATGGCACTAGTTTTTATAGGATGTTATTTCAAGAATGGTGGAAGCTGTGGGCCCTGTCGTTGCTTCTGATCAAGCCGTCGATTCCAAATCTAGAGGTAATGTAGCAAAAGTCAAGGTGGAGATCAATCTTCTAAAACCTAAGCTAGATCAATTATGGCTAGGATTCTCGAGATTAGATGGCACTGACGATGGTAAGTGGTTGGACATTGAATATGAAGGGGAACCAACTTATTGTTCTTATTGTCAACTACAAGGTCATGTTGAGAGCTAATGTAGAACCAAGGCAAGAAATGAAAGGATGATGATTCGAAAAGAGGAAGATCAAAAGGAAATAATCCTTAAGGCAAAGGAGGTGATAGATGATGATAGTTTTCAGGAAGTTACAAGAAAGAAGAGCAGAAAATCAAACAACAAGAAGACAACAATGGTTACCAAAGAACCTACACCTTTACAGAATAATAAATCCACTTACCATGTTAATGCAACAAATCAAGAAACATCCAAAAGAGACACTGATCAATCCATAGCTCCAGAGACAGAGATACAGGAAACGAACAAAGAAGTTCAGCAACTAAGGGTGCACAACCAACAAGCAAAGGAAGTCAAAGAAAGAATAGAAGAAACTAGGGCATCTACAGGACCACAAAAAGAGAAGAAGGTAGTCATTGAGATAGAAAGTATCCAAGTGGATCTATCCAGATATGATATGCAGAAGGTGAAGCCAAAACCAAAGACAAAGAAAATAAAACAGAAAGGAAATAGAGATGACAATACAATAGATGGTAAACAAAGTAGTAAAGTGACACCAATCCAAAAAGACAGAATACAAGTCCAACAACAGGCCCCTAATGCTACAATGCAGAATAGTAAGCCACAAACATTAGAACTAGTCATTAAATGCCACGATCCAACATTGCCACCAACCTCAAAGCAGAATTCACCTTTAACAATCCTGGAATCACCAGAGAACAAAGATGGAGTTGATAATTCTATCATAAAGAAGTCTAGAAACCAGATTCCTCATGAGGAGTACCATGAACCAATGGGTCTGAATACTGAGAGTGATGAAGAATCAATAGAGGAAGATGAAGAAGAGTATGAGAGTATAGAAGATGATTTTTCTAATGAAGAAGAGGAGGAAGATAGTGAAGAAGAGACTGCTAATCTGCTTCTACAAAGTTTCACCTCACAACACTATGACCAACCGGAAATACCAAACAGTGTAGATTAAGCATTTGGTGACATCACAGCTCAGGAGAATCTCTCCCCTAGAGGTTTATATATTGGAAAGGGAAGAGGGGGTGGAAGAATTATAGGTAGAGGTGGAGGTAGAGTAGGACTTAATCCACCTAAAACCAGGTCTAAGGCCGGGTCAAACATCCCTCCATCTTAATTGTTTTCCATGATTAAGTCACTCATTTGGAATATTAGCGGATACTAAATGTTTGGTATATGTGGTCTATGCTAAATCAAAACATGCTCAAGGGTTTGAACTTTGGAACTCCCTGAGAGCATTAGCAGTTGTTTATTCAATACCTTGGACTATGATCAGGGATTTTAGTGTGGCCACTGAGGCTTCAGAAAAGAAGGGTGGGATAGCTCATAAAGCCTACAAAAGTATCCTGTTTGTGAATTGTATGATAGACTGCTGCCTAGTTGACACTGGATACACTGGATCAATCTACATATGGTGTAATGGTAGGGCTCCTAGATACAGGATTTGGAAAAGACTAGATAGTGTCTTGATTAACCATGAATGACTTGATCTATTCCGTCGGACTCATGTCCAACATCTGAGTAGAAATGGATCTGATCATGCCCCCATGCTCATGTCTATTGAAGGTTCCCAACGAAGTTCACAAAAATACTTTAGGTTTTTTGTACTTTTGGACTGATATAACTGGCTTCCAGGAAGTGGTCAAGCAGGCATGGCAAAAAGAGCTGAATGGAAATCCACTTTGGAAATTTCATTTGAAGTTGAAAAATACAGCTGCTGCACTATCTGAATGGTCTAGAAATAACATAGGAGATAAATTTGCGACTACCATAAGACTAGAGGGGAGGTTATAAAATGTGAAGAGGAATGCCTGCAGGTTAATTCTGAAAGAAGCAGGGAGCTACTGAATAAGAAGAATGCTGAAATGGTTAAACATTTGAAGCTTAAGAAATTATTCTGGAAGCAAAAAAGCCAACCTGAATGGGCTACTGGAGGGGTCTTTAACACTAAGTTCTTCCATTCATCTGTAAATAGAAGGAGGAGGAAACTTACTTTGTTAAAGATTAAAAGAAGAGATGGAACATGGGCTACAGGTGAGGAACAGATTGCCGCCGAAGCCACTGAGTTCTACCGACAGTTGTTTTCTCACTCTGATCAAATGATTAACTTCAATGCATTATCTTGTCTTCTAAAACTAGTCTCTACTGAGGCGAATAGCAGGCTAATCTCAAAACCCTATGAGAAGGAATTAAGAGAGGTGGTCTTTTCATTGTATACAGATTCATGTCTTGGTCCTAATGGCTTTAATGGCAAATTCTATCAGTGTTGCTGGGATATCATTAAAGGGGATCTTCTTAGGATGGTTAGAGCTTTTTTTCTGGGGATTCTATTCCTAAATCACTCACTCACACTTCTCTGATTATGCTCCCTAAAATTGACAATCCAGTTAACATGTCTGACCTTAGGCCTATCAGTCGTGGTAATATTTTTTGTAAAATTATTTCTAAACTTTTGAATATCAGACTTGCTCCTCTGCTACCTAATTTTATCTCACCTAATCAATCTAGTTTTATTAAGGGTATGTCTATAAGTGAGGATATTATGTTAGTCCAGGAGTTGGTGCATAACATTCCTAGGTCTAATAAGGATGGTAATGTAGTTTTTAAGCTAGACATGTCTAAAGCTTATGATAGAGTTCTTGGCCTTTTCTTTGTCAGATTCTTAGAGCTTTAGGATTTGATGAACTTTGGATTGATATGGTATGGAGGCTGGTATCCAACATCTGGTACTCTATCAATATCAATGGAGTTAGGAAGGGGTTTTTCCATTCCTTTAGGGGACTTAGGAAAGGGGATCCCCTATCCCCCTCATTGTTTGTTCTATGTGCAAAATTACTTTCAAGGATGCTGAACCAACTTCCTGAACAAGCTGACTTTGTCCATATTCAATGGAAAAGCCAGGACATGTGATTACACATTTGGATTATGCTGATGACACTATACTCTTCACATCAGGAGACATGGAGTCCATCAGACTTTTGATGCAATGCTTACACACATATGAAGAGATCCCTGGAAAGCTGGTGAATAAAGAAAAATCAGCTTTCTTGGTGGCTCCTAATGCAAGTCAGAATAGTATTGAGGATATCAGACTCTTTACTGGGTTTCAACATAAGTTGTTCCCATTCACATACCTCGGAGCCCCTATTTATGTGGGGAGGAAGGAAATTTGCTACTTCAATGATATGGTGTCCAAGATTAACAACAGGGTACAAGGATGGAACAACAAGTTATTATCCCATAGAGGAAAGGCTTTTTAGATAAAGTCTATACTCCTTACCTATGCATATATTATCAGATGTAGACCCACCAAAAACCAATTTGAAGCATATTGCAAGGGTGATAGCAAATTTCTTCTGGGGAGAACTAGAAGGGAAATCTAAGCATCATTAGTTTGCTTGGAACTTGTTATGTTACTCACATGAAGAAGGAGAAGCAGGCTTCAGGTCCATCCAGGATGTGTGTCTCATGTTTGCTGCTAAGAATTGATGGAGGTTTAGAACAAAGCAATCCTTATGAAGAGATTTTACTGAGGCTAAATATTGTGAGAGAAGACATCCAGTAGCCAAAGTATGGTCTTCTGGATAGTTCCATGTTTGGAAATGGCTCATGGAGGTTAAGTCCAAAGTTGAAAAGTTCATCCTTAGGCAAGTTAAGGATGGAAATATGTCCTTATGGTGGGACAACTGGTAGGTTTAGGTGCTCTAGCAGAAACAAGAAATTCAAGGCCTAAACCTGGTAAAACTAAGTTGAAGCAGTTCATGGAGGGGGAAAGACTGAACCTAGATGCAATCAAGGATCGTTTACCCCAGCATATCATTGATAAACTAGTTGCAATCAAATTAGGAGCAGAAGGAGAGGATAGGGCCATTTGGCCTCCAGCTCCTAATGGTGTTTTCACTTGCCAATCAGCTCATAGGGTAATGAAACAGAAGAAAGGCACCACACTTACTGGGTAGCCCATGTTGGCACAAAAAATTACCTTTTAAGGTATCTTTTTTTATGCTAAGACTACTCAGATCAAGACTACCTACTGATGAGTTTGGTATCCATGGTCCTAGTATATGCTATTGTTGTGGATATCCTCAAGAAGACACCATCCTACATATTCTCAATACTAGTTGGAAAGCCAAGAGAGTATGGCACTTCTTTGGCCAAGCTCTAGTCATTTCAAATACTGCAACTCTGAGGCAATCTCTAATGAAATGGTGGTTGTTCAAGCCTAAGAATGAAGAAAATGCTTTCATACTTCAGTGTGTACCATCCATCATCTGTTGGGAGTTATGGAAAGACAGGTGCAGTGCAAAATATTCTTCTGAGAGATCCGCTGCGAATACCATAATATTCCAGGTTATGTCCCTTACATGCCTGCTACTCAGAATTCAGTTTAAGGGGTTGGAATGAAGCGGCTCATGGTCACAAATTTGTTCCAGAGTTGAAGCTTTCCATCATAACCTGCATATTCGGCATGTTAAATGGGAATTTCCACCATCTCGCAGACTGAAATTAATTACCGGTGAGAGTAGCAATAATCTTCATAGGACTGCTGGTATTGGTGGCATTGTTAGATACGAAAATGGAGAGATTGTTATGGCTTTTACTAAACCAATCCAGTTCTGCACTAACAATGTGGTAGAATCCAAAGCAAAATTATTTGAAATTTTCTGGTGTCAATTTTATAATATCAGGAATATTACTCTTGAGATGGACTCGTTGCTCATTGTTAATATGTTAAAAGGTATCTTTAAACATGCTTGGGAGATTGTAGATGATATTATGGAGTGCAGTCTATCATTAAACATCTGCAAATCGAAGTAGTGCATCGTTTCAGGGAGGGGAATACTGTTGCAGATGCACTAGCTAAATTTGGAGGCACAATGCACGATCAAGGGATTGCTTATATGTTCTTCTCAGTCCAAGAACTACCACAAGCTGCTAGAGGTTCTTTCCATATGGAGAAAGCTCAAGTGACTAACTTTAGAGTTAGACAAGCCAGAATGAGTAGTTAGTAATTAATGGGCTACTAGCATTGTTCACTTTTTTTGCTATCTTACTAAAGTCAATTGTAAAGGAAGTTTCCTCTAGCTAGAAACTTTCTTTTGAGCGGTTCACCATAAGGATGGTTAAGAACATTCTTCACTATGTAATGGAGGCCAAGGTTTATATCCTCCTCCATATACTATTTTTTTGTGGTATTAATAAACTGGTAGGGGTCGTGGCCTAACCCCCCACCCCTCCACCCCACCCCACCCACACCCACACCCACACCACCACCACCACATGTTGGTTTGAATAAAAAATAAAATAAAATTCTTGACTCCAATTTCTTAGATTTAAAATCCTTTTGTTCAGAAACTAAGATCAAAGTAATAATATAAAACAAGAACATAGACAAGAATGTAGAGAGAAAGAGACGAGAGATTCTTATTTCATCAGGTGGTTTCCAAGTATATACAATATCGTTTCTCATCCTCTATTTATAGTATTATATAGAGGTATACAAAAGAATGTCATAAACATGACATTAAACATTTGAGATCATGGAGGAAGATCATGGGGAGGTTATGGAGGTATGAGAGTTACAACCATAATGGTAAGAAGTAGTGGGAGGTTAATGGAGAAGAGTAGTGGGTGTTATTCATTTAGGAGTTATGGACATCCACCATAATATAATGTTTCATAACACTCCCCCTTGGATGTCCATAGATAATGTGCCTCGTTAAAACCTTACTAGGAAAAACCCAGTGGGAAAAAAATCCTAGTGAAGAAAAAAGAGTACACATATCTTGTAATACGCATTACTTGCTGCCTCATTAAAAACCTTGCCAGGAAAACCCCGTGGGATAAAACCTTAACCAAGGAAAAAAGAGTACAGTGCGTATTTGTCTCCCCTGATGAAAACATCACTTTATTTTCCGGAGATGACGAATTCCAAGCTTGTATAACAACTTATAATGTTGAGATAGTCAATACCTTAGCGAATTATTCCGCCAAATTAGCACTTGAACAAATTTATTGAACATCTATTTTTCATCATTCTGTTGATGATTGTTTCTGACAAGAACTTTGATGAAATATATGATTCATTATGTCTCCTTCAATATATCCTTCTTTCTATTGAGATAAGCAAACATCAGGGTCTTCACTATTATTGGAATCTTCTCTTCAAAGAAAAGCCACACGTCTGTAGTGTGTTGAGTCACTTGCTTCATCAGTTGCTAGTATATTGACATGACTTGAATAAGTATCAACAATTGAAAACCTTGTGAAATGATAATATGGCAATTCCTCACATACAAATAGATTGTTTGAAGAACGAACTTCAAAAAATGCCTGCATTTGCATAAACAACAAAACATTGACAATATTTGTTGGAATAAACAAATCTATATCAAGGATTTCTTTTGCAATATAGTACTAATAGTATTCCAATATCTTCATATAGGAATAAAACTAGATCTCGCGAGCATATTGTTATACTCATGGTTCAAGCAAGATGCATAGTGCACCAATTGCAACAGACACAAAATAAATCATGCACGGCATGCTTGCTCTAATTCGCATAAGGATTTGTTGAAACTTTATTTTAAATTTCTTGACAACCTTAATAGGCTTCAGAACAATTTAAATCCTTCAAGAATTTTCATTATACGCATACCAAATGTATTGTCAAACCAAAACCTAAAATGACTACATCCACCACAGAAGAACATGTCTCCATATAATCAATGCCATGATATTTGCAAATCTTCTTGTGCCACAAGTCATCTTTATGTCTATAGACTTGATTTTTCATTTCACTTTCAGGTATTAGAGACTATCCGTCCAGCTTCACATTTTTCAGGTGAAGTCAATTTCTTTGCGTATTTTTCATTTGGCCAATCATTTATCTGTCCAAATTCCACGATAGATCTGAGCTCGTCAATATTAATAATATTGAGCGCTACATTATATCAACAATATCGTTGATGATCATTTTATATTGGTTCCATCGTTACCTAATAAAGACATAACTTATTGAGATCTCTTTATCTCATTATTTTCAGGTACCTGAGCCTCTCCCATGATGTCACGACCCAAGTTTCCCCCTCCATGAACTGTTGTGACGGCACCTAGTCTCTACGACTAGGTAAGCCTAACAATTAGCGAAAAAAGAATTAAAAGATACGAAACTAGCAATTTATGAGTAATATAATAAAGAAGGTTATAATGTCGCTCGGCATATACAATATTACTCTCTCAAACTGAACAAAAACACTCCCAAAACTCGGAATCTCATGAATCACAAGCTAAAGAAATACATAGTGTTCTAACCCCAGAAGTCTAAGCAAAAGTAAATACAAGAAGTCTATGACTAAAAGGGAGAATAGAGAGGGACTTCTAGGTCTGCGGACGCGGCAGATATACCTCGAAGTCTCTGAATCGCCTCGCCTCACGGATAGTATGGCTGAGCAGAATAACCTGGATCTGCACACGAAAAACATGTGCAGAAAAGGGCATGAGTACACCATAGCAGTACCCAGTAAGTGCCAAGCCTAACCTCGGTCGAGTAGTGACGAGGAAGGTCAGGGCCCTACTGGTTATATATATAACAAGGTAAAACAGTATAAAAAGTGACAGTATAATTAAAGATGCTAACAATTAATAAAGATGAAATCACGGTAAGAAATAGCTCAGTAAACAGAGATAGCAACAGGGGATCTCCCAGGATAACGTCCCGTAGTCCCAAACGTAAATATGTAGAGGATCTCTCGGGATACCGTCCCGTAGTCCAAATCATAAATGTGCAGGGGGATCTCCCGGCATACCGATCCGTAGTCCCAAAGTAATATCCAGTACAGGGAGATCTCCCAGGATACTGTCCCGTAGTCCCAAAGTAAACACACAACAGTCTCAAGAAAGAAATCTACAGTTATATTCAAGTTCGTATCAAGAAACAGGAAATTCTACTCTAAACATGCTACACAGAATCCAAGTAAGCAGTTAAAGCAGATAAGACAGTTAAATCACATAGGCATGTTTTCCTAGGCTAAACAGGAGGCTTCAACTACTAGTATTGCTCAATTAAAGGGAAACACAGATATTGACTTAATGAAAACGGGATTTTTCAACAATTAGCACATGTACGCACTTATCACCTCACGTAAAAGGCATTTATATAACAACATTACCAAAGTCCTAAGGGGAGTTCCCCCACACAAGGTTAGGCAAGCCACTTACCTCGAACCAAGCTCAAATCAATCTGAAATCTGAGCGGCCCAAATCTAACAAATCAATTTCATAATGTAAATATAACTACAAACAACTAATTTAGCTAATAAAATCGAAGCTAAGGCAAGAAAATAGAAAAACGCCCAAAAGTCCTCCCCGAGCCCACGTCTCGGAATCGGATAAGAATTACGGATTATGACGCCCATTCACTCACGAGTTCACTCGTACAAAAATCATCCCAATCCTACGTCTAATTCTTATTCAAAACTCAGATTTTTCATTGGGGAACTTTTCCCCCATTTCCAAACTTCTACCCTCAAATTCCTTAATTAGATGAGAAAAATAACAATAGATTAATGTATTAGAACCAAATTAGAGTTAGAATTCATTACCCAATATTTCTCCTTTCAAATCTCTCAAGAAATCGCCTTCTCCCGAGCTCTAAATCAATATTTGAAGTTATGAACTCAAACCCTCGATTTCACTCTTTTCTGCTCAGTGATTTCCGCTTCTGCGAGGGGACAACCGCACCTGCGGTCCCGCTTCTGCGGCTCAGACTCTACACCTGTAGAAATTCATTAAGTCTCCAGATTTCGCACCTGCGCCCCTTTACTCGCAGATGCGGTTCCGCTTCTGCGGTCTTTGAGCCGCATCTGCGACCAACTGTCCTTATGCCTTAGACCGCATCTGCGATAGCCAAACCGCTTCTGCGGAGCTTAGACCGCAAGGTTTCAACACATCAGAAATTTGCCTAAGTCCAAATTCAATTCCGTTAAGTATCTGAAACTCACCCGAGGCCCCCGAGATCTCAACCAAACATGCCAACCAATCCTAAAACATCATACAAACTTAGTCGAACCCTCAAATCACATCAAACAACACTAAAACCACGAGTCACCCTCCAATCCAAGCCTAATGAACTTGAAATCTCAAGAATTCTACAACCGATGCCGAAACAAACCAAACCATGTCCGATGGACCCCAAATTTTGCACACAAGTCACATTCAACACTATGGAACTATCCAACTTTCAGAATCGGATTCCGACCCCGATATCAAAATTTCACTATCGATCCGGAAACTTCAAAAATTCAACTTTCGGCATTTCAAGCCTAAATAAGCTACGCACCTCCAAAACACAATCCGAACACGCCCCCAAGCCCCAAATCACCCAACGGAGCTAGAAATCGACGGAATTCCATTCCGAAGCCGTCTTCACACTGTTCCGACTACGGTCCAAATTCTAAAGCTTAAGCTCTCATTTAGGGACTCAGTGTCCCAAAACACTCAGAAACTCAAAACGAATCATCCCGGCAAATCACAACAGCAAAAATAAATACGGGGGAAGCAGTTAATAGGGGATCGGGGCGTTAAATTCTCAAAACGACCAGCCGGGTCGTTACAGATGAGGTCTTATGAAGTGTTATGTCATGGTGCTCTTATAAAGCACTTGCCTCCTTATTATGACCATCTTGAACATTCACTCCTCTCCTTCTTCAAGGAGTTTAATCTTTGGAACCGATTAATCTATTACGTTTCATGCGTTCCATACACTATTTTCATCATGGACTTTATTCTATTTGGAGCATTAGTAGCTGAAATAAGACATTTAGTTTTGGGTCAGCAAATGTGCATGGCAATATTTTACAAATGAATTATCACTTGAACTTTAAGTTCATATATTTTTTTTTGTACGAGGATCTAAGTGTACTCATAATAATTCATTCCATGTATTACTTTTTTCAGCTGCTCATTTTCTCCCCCTAATGTTGGGATCACCAACACATATCCCCAAACTTCTTTGGAGACCAATCTTTGTGCATTGTGGTGGCAAAATTAAATCATATAGTACATCCATATTTCTGGATGAAAATTTTTGGTTCCTGACCCTGAACCAATTGTGATGAGGAGAATGTATCATAACTTGTTGGCTAGATGCGTACAAGTGCTGTTGTATGTTAAATAATACATCTCATAACCAATGGTTTAGCTATAATTAGAGGCATATAATTTCTGCTAAATCAAGTTGGATTTAAACCAACATTATCAAGATAAATTATCATAGTTTATATTCTGGAAATGTGCTCTAATAATTTGAGCAATCAACCTTGCAAAATTCACTCTGCAAGTTGACAACAAACGCACATGTGACCATACAATAGATGCATCTTGTAAAATCATATATAGTAAACGGTCCACATGGCAGGGGACTGGGCCCATATATATATTACCTTTTATTCATTCCAACTAACATTTGTTTCAGTAAACCTCTAGTTTACTTGTGGCATGTGATTCCATCATCATGCTTATATTTATATCGTACAAATAGAAGAAAAAGGGGGTGACCTTTTATATTTACCCGGTATGATTATAGTAATATGAATATATTCAAATCTTTCTTTCATTTATAGTCTCAATATGCCAACCACTTTGGCTAATATATTTGAAACTCAAAAAGTATCTTTTGAGACTTACTATAATATCAATGTCATGAATAATTTCATTCATCCGGGGAATAATAAATTAGTTCTTTCGGAGTTTTTAATTGATTTTGTACTATAAGATCTTTTGTCACACCATCCATATGGTGAATATCTCCTTCACGGAGAAAATCATATCATAATAATTATCATGGTCAAAATCATCATAAGCAAAATCACTTATTACTGTAATTTTTCCTTTAATAACTTTTTGTAAGGCATGGCAAAATATTTTTGGCGTACCACATGTACGCGACCAATGACATATTCATGTAACCACACAATAATGTTCATCATCTTTCTTTCTCTCAAACCTCCCGTAGAGGTGAGTTGTAATATTTATCCAACCATGCATAAGCATATTCTTATGCAGAATTTGTATCACATATATATTTTCACATTCACTTTTTGGAATGAGTCT
Organism: Nicotiana attenuata; assembly: GCF_001879085.1. NCBI lineage: Eukaryota > Viridiplantae > Streptophyta > Magnoliopsida > Solanales > Solanaceae > Nicotiana > Nicotiana attenuata. Next base: position 177,690 of record NW_017670950.1, read on the forward strand.
ACATCTATAATGCTTATCACAAGTCGCATCATTTCAAAAAATGGAATATAATCGTCCAAGCGTGCCTCATATTTACAGACCATATTGATACACATTTCCTTCACCTTTGAAGGATTATTTTGAGAACCCTTATTATTATCCTTTTTCTAATTACCATAATGATGACTATTATTATTTTGATCTTTGGCACGTCCACATTCATTGGTCAACCACTTGTCTTCATTTAGACTTATTATGCACCGCTATCACATTCACTTCAAGAATGGAGCAAATCAAGTGGGACAAGCTTTATGCTTTTTCATGAAAAATACATTATTTTCTTTAGTCGTCATTATATCATTAATATGGTGCATTGGGACTCAAACCCAATGTCTTACCCATATAAATTATGTTAGGCCATAATGCGTTGGGACTCGAACCCAACATCTTATTATCATGGTGCACTAGGACTTAAACCCGGTGTCTTACCCTCAAGGTGCGATGGGACTTGAACCCACCGTCTTACTCTCAACCAATAGAATAATAGGCCAAAGTGCAACTGAGACTCACCCCAGCCTTTAAAATATTATAACTTTGGATTTTAATTAGAACTAGAATAGATCTCTTTCATGAACAATAATACATGAAATGGTTAAATATAAAGGAAAAAATACAATCTTCTTACATGTATTCTTTTGCATTTTTCATCGCCTCATCTGTTAAGCATGTGATTATACAATCTCAATTTGGTCAAACACTGTATCCTCTTGTCCTGTTAATAAATTACTACTTGCATTTCACATGAATAAGAAAGAATAATGCTAAAACAAATTATTTTTCAGAAAACAGTGAGTATATTTTAAGAAACTAATCAGCAAAAGAAAAGAACACCAAAAACAAACGCATAGTAAAGAGGCAAAAGGATGTATAACTCATACAGGAAACGTAGTGTCACGATCCAAAATCCATTAAGGGTCGTGATGGCGCCGGATACCACTGTCACGCAAGCCAATACCAAGAAGTTAATTAAATTCCCATTTTAGTGTTTGTTGAAATCATTCCTTTTATACATTAAACAATAAATAATAAAATAAGATGATGCCTTTAACAAAATTAATATTTAATAATCCCATAATCATCCCAGAACCCGGTGTCACAAGTGCATGGGCTATTTCTAGGAAATCAAATGAAGTGCAATTCCCAAATTCCTTTCATAGGAAATTCCCATATTCCTTTTTCAACGTATAAACATATATTCTCAAACCGAGAGAGACAATATCAACTTCAATTAATTTCAAGGCAAGCAATACAAGCATGCGCAAATCATGCCGAGGACGTACGGCCCGATCCAACAATATTTAAATTGTGCACTGTCAGAGGGTCGAATGGCGCGAACCATAGATGCATCTATTACCCCGCTGGCGAATCATACATGCGACGCGGTCAAACATAAATAAACAATCACCCCGCTCACAAATCATACATGCGACGCAGGTACACATAGAAACACACATTCAAACAGTCAATCAAAACTTCATCAGGGAGACAATTATTCAATGAAGTATCAATTTCTCTTTTACAAGTCGGGAAAACGAAGTTTAACTCTTTTAGAAAATCATTTACCACTTCGATGCAATTAAAGCAATTTAAACTATCAGTAAGGTTACAATTATTACAAGTAAAGCATTTTTTTGGGTCCTAGACTACCCGAACTTAAGCATAATAGTAGCTACGCACGGACTCTCATCACTTCGTACGTACGTAGCCCCCACACATAGAAGTACATATCTAATTAATTCACCTATGGGGATAATTCCCTCTTACAAGGTTAGAAAGGAGACTCACCTCTCTCTGAAGTTCCATAACCGGCATTCCACGCCCTTCCGAAGACTCAAATTGATGTACAACGCTCCAAAACTAGTCAATAATTATGTCCACCCATAATATATGTTCAATTACTCATAATAATCCCATTTATAACAATTCCTAACCCCGATTAGAAAGTTGACAAAAACCCCCTCGGGCCCACGTGCCCGGATTCCGAAACTTTTGAATATAAAGTTTACCCATAACCTCACGAACTCAAATATATAATTTACTCACAATTTCATGACCAAAATCGTGGTTAAAATCCAAGAATACGAATTTTCTAGGTTTTTCCTCAAACCCCAAGTTTCTACCAATTTCCATACTTTAATCCGTAATAATACCATGTATTTAACTCACAAGGTGTGAAATTAACTTACCTCATGATTGATGATGAAATTCCTCTCTTCAAAGGCTCCAAAATCGCCCAACCCAAGTGAAAATGTGTGAAAAATGAGCCAAAACTCGTTCTTTAAAGAACACACTGCCCAGCCCGACCTCTCGCACCTGCGGTCACTTGACCACTTCTACGGTTACGCAGGTGCGGTTCCAATACTGCTTCTGCGGTCCTCCTCCAGCTGCCCCAAACCGCTTCTGCGCTGCCCAGACCGCATCTGCGACCTCGCAGGTGCGGGAAATCCATCGCACCTGCGGTTTCTGACCCTTTCACTTCCAGTCGCTTCTGCGGGTCACCCCCCGCTCCTGCGGGCCCGCACCTGCGGTGCTCCTCACGCAGGTGCGGTTACACCAGAAGCCCAGCTACTTCAGCCCTTCCTCCAATTCCATTTTTGATCCGTTGATCATCCGGAACCCACCTGAGGCCCCCGGGACCCCGTCCAATAACACCAACCAGTCCCAAAACACATTACGGACTTGCTCGAGGCCTCAAATCATATCAAACAACGCTGGGATCATGAATCGACCTCGAATCCAAGCTTAATGAACTTTAGAATTTCAAACTTCTATATTCGATGCCGAAACCTATCAAATCACGTCCGATTGACCGCAAATTTTGCACACAAGTCATATTCGACATTACGGACCTACTCTAACTTCCGGAATCGGAATCCGACCCCGATATCAAAAAGTCCACCTCCGGTCAAACTTCTCAAAAACCTTCAAATTTCTATCTTTGGCCAAATGACTCCAAAACGATCTACAGACATCCGAATTCACTTCCGATCGCGCCCCTAATACCGGAATCACCATACGGAGCTATTCCCAGAATCGGAATCCCAAACGGACACTGATAACACTAAAATGCACTCCAACCTAAACTTATAAAATTCCTCCAAAACTGCTAACTTTCCCAATAGGTGCCGAAACGTTCCCGGATCTTCCAAAACCTGATCCGGACATACGCCCAAGTCCGAAATCATCATACAAATCTGCTGAAACCTTCGAATCCCGATTCCGAGGTCGTTTTACTCAAAAATCCAATCTTAGTCAATTCATTCAACTTAAAGCTTCCGAACTGAGAATTCTCTTTCCAAATCAACTACGAACTTCCCGAAATTCAATTCCGACCATGCGTACGAGTCATAATACCTGAATTGAAGCTGCTCAGGGCCTCAAACCGCTGAACGACACGCTAGAGCCCCAAACGACCGGTCGGGTCGTTACACGTAGTTTCTGAAGCTTGCCCAATGTGACAGGGATTGGACCATTTAACTTAGAAGAAAACAGCCACTGTAAACAACATTACCTTCAAAATCAATTCCTTGCCTTTTTCGTATTTTTTACTAAGTGCCAAATAAAATAGCAATTCGTCCCGATAACGTGTTAAGAAACTAAGCTCAAAGTAATAATATAAAACAAGAAAATAGACAAGAATATAGAGAGAAAGAGAGGAGAGATTCTTATTTCATCAGGTGGTTTCAAGTATATACAATATCATATCTCATCCTCTATTTATAGTATTATATAGAGGTATACAAAAGAATGTCATAAACATGGCATTAAACATTTGAGATCATGGAGGAAGATCATAAGGAGGTTATGGAGGTATGAGAGTTACAACCATACTGGTAAGAAGTAGTAGGAGGTTAATGGAAAAGAGTAGTGGGTGTTATTTATTTAGGAGTTATGGACATCCACCATAATATAATGTTTCATAACAGATTAAGAGTAGATATGCCCTCTCTGCACGGTAATATTCAAGAGGCAAAGATTACGCCCTCTGGATCCCCTATATATGGTTTTATATCTTGGATCTTAATTTAATTTAATTTAGGGACTGGGGCTTCTTAACCCACCATAGGACGCTACATTTTATAAACATGTACTCCAACTTTGATCGTTGATTGATGTTACGGTGGCAGTACTATCCATATTTATATTTGAAATAATCATGCACGTGGAATGTATCTGAAATGTGAGAGATTTGAATGACTTTGTAATGATAGTCATGACATGCTAATTAAGGAGTATGAAACTTCAGTAACTTCTCCGTTGACATGTATTAATCTGTATTTGCAAAATATTTTATACTATGAGTCTTGTTCTATCATCATATTGTGTATCAGTACATTATGAGTCATTATTTATTTCTCATAATAATTAAAAATATTATTACAATTGACACGTAATTTAAGACAAGTACACAAATTTTACAAACAGTTTGACAATAAGCTTCCGCAACACTCATTTCCATATATTATCCTCTGTGATAAGAGGAACCATAATAATATGGTAAATGATGTGCTCTTTTTCAAGCTCGCGAAAAACCCCTTTATTCAAACATTACATGAAAATAAATAAACTAAAGTCACACACATAAAATCATATCTCTCTGACTAAGTCATAGTCCTCACAATCCAAGAGAAGCCAAGTTCCATCTTCTTGTTGAACCATTCCTTTGTGCTTCTCAGTCCACCAAGCTGCAGGAATACAATATTCATCTTTTAGCATGTCCCATATCCTGTTGACAAGTGCGAGATCACGATTCACCTCTAGTTTAAAACCTGCTAAAACTCCTATTCCTTGAGTCCCATCAATTCCATGCAAATAACCCTCCAAATTATGCCTTGTGTGCGGGTCTCCAGGATTAAGCTTCAAATAAGGGGATTTTGTGGTGTCAATTATTATTTCCTCTCCGACGTCTATATAGCCAATGGGTGGGTATTTCGGAACAATGTCTAATAGGTTATGAATTCTTAAGATATGAAGACTTTTAAGTTTGGAAAATGCCTTTTGAAAATTGAGATCTCCAACTTTAGGACTTGCGAATACAAAAGCTGTCACTGAAAACTCCTTGCCACTACTTGTTTTGTTGATTCCATTGAAAGCTATGTCCACTGCATTTAGGGTTGCAAGTGATGCACCTAGGCTATGGCCAGCCACTGTTATGCTAACCTCTTCATTTTTATATTCCTCAACCAATCTTTTCACTTCTTCAAGAACCTGAAAACAAGAATATCAGAATGTAGACCTAGACTCTTAATTTGTTAATATCAGTAAAAACGGTGCACTAAGCTCCCGCTATGCGCGGGATCCGGAAAAGGCCGGACTATGAAAATTAAAATTTTGATTTAAATTGTCACTATTAAAGTTGAAACGCAATATAATTAAGCAATTAATCGTGTGCTCTACAGTTTAAAATTTTAGATGAAATAGGCACACTTCAACCATCAGAAGTAAAAAAATAACAAATCCAGGAAAAAAAAAGGAAGTATTAAAAAGTAAGCGATTAATATGCACCTGGTCTCTGGCACTAGCCTGATTAAACTTTGAACGTGGATCTTCTGATGTATAAATATTATAGAAGCCATGGTGCACCAATGGTTTGAACAAAGGAAGTAAACCCCCATCGCCAAATACTTTAGGCCCTGGGATTAGCAAAAATTCAAGGTCATTAACCCACTCTAGTGTCTGAATTGTTCCTCGCCAAGCAATCACAATGTCCCTCCTCCCCAGTGTAACTTTACCCTCATCAGTAGCCACAGCAATATACCCCATAAAATTTGATTCCTTACTCCATGCTTCCCTTGACAATGATTTTACAAGGAAAGCACTAGGAAGTGGAATGGATGAAGTTGCATAAAAGTATTTTGTTACTTTATACTTGAGTGGGTCAAGTCCAGCTCTAGTAAAAAGATTTTCCATCGAATATCTGCTAGCTCCTGCATATTTGGATGCTTTTTCATCGATGAAGGTGTCATAAGTTACATGAGCTAATTCTCCATATTGAATAATATATTTACGAAGATCAACATCCAATGGGTCTAAAAGCCCTTCCCAATTGTTTTTGCCACTAAGTTGCTCCCATTTCTCAGCCATACTAGCCATTCTTTTTCTTCTTTTATGTTTTTTTAACTCTCTTTGTTTTTTCTTGGTATGTGCTTATCATTTTGCCCATCAAGCCCGAACTTATATGGTGAAGCTAGTTCATTTTTCTATAGGGTTTCACATGCATGAAACATGTCTCTTAAATTTTTCTTGTTAATAATTCATTATCTTACTGGCCAATCAATAATTGAAATGACCAAACAATAGTGCTAATTAATTGTACTCATCTACATATTTCTAACCACCGTATCTTTTGCACCATCTCATTAACATCGGGATAGTTGGATGAATTTTACAAATTTATATATATGTACACCGTACACGTATTTTTTCAAAATTTGATATATATTAATTAATTAGGTAACATCGTTGAAATGTCACGTTCAGAATCTGGGTCATTTGAGTGACAACTTAAAGAGTTGGTTCATAGTTAATAATGATAATTTTTCAATAGTGGTTTGCCATTATATTTCAATAATTAACTTGATGACCAGTGGCGAAGAGCCACATGCAAGGAAAGAGTTTCAAACTGAATCCCCGAAGTGTTCGTATTAATTGGCATGTGGAGTTTGTTCAGCATGTTTTTTGTTATCTTCATTCTAGCTCTGTAAAGAAAGTTAACTCTTTTCAAGAAGTAACCATAGTTTTTGAATTACTGTGTTAGTAAAGGTTGGTAAATGGTGTCCATTCACCGATGTTGTGAAGGTCAAGATGTGTGGTCTCCTCCTGTTTTTGTATTCTTTTGGGGTTAGATATACTCAAGGCCACCGCCACAATAAGGCAAAACCATACTCTATTTAACAAAGAAAATCTTAGGTACAGTTTATGTTAGTCAAAATATCAAGTAATTCATTGACAGTGACTAAAAGAATGTGCATCACGAGAAACGAAATAGGCACATATATATTTTCTTTTTCGAAATTAATACAGTATAGGAGCCGATAAGTGAAATGTCTGATCCCATATATCATTGTCGTTCAAATATAAAGAATTTGTCTATTTATGTTACAGTATTGCTCGTGTTTTAAGACAAAGGACAATATGGAGCACTCTGCATTTATATGCAACGACCAAAGTAGAATTTTTACCAAAGGGGATTTAAAAATAACAAAAGTACATACCCAAATAAGTTAAGGGGATTTAGCACCTATATATATATATATAGGTGTGTGTGCGCGTCTGTCTGATAATATAAATTTAACCTTATATATATAGTGTAATTTTTGGTGAAGGAGATTCGGCTCAATCCTCTTTCGGACGAATTTGGAATATATGGATGAACCTGGATTTTCTGTGAAGGAGATTCGACCGAAGTAGTATGAACTCTCGATTATATGGGCGAACCTGGATTAATCGGGTCACTGAGTATGGAGTACCGACCACCAAATGGTCATGCCAAAAAAAAAAAAAAAAAAAGAGGGAGAAAAAACTCTCTCAATTATACACAAGTTAATTTGTGTCGTTTTATTCAAAAGAATAAATGGGACTGACTAAAGGGCTATGAAGTTTAGCTTAATAATTCATACAAACTAGGTTACCGAACAAATCAAAAAACCGAAAAGGAAAAGAATAATTCATACAAACAATAATTCAGAGTGCTGTTAATATTATTAAGTGGGGCAGGTCGTAGGCAATCGTATTTTATTTCTTCATTTGACTATCAGATAAGTTTCTGATCTACTTTTCTTCTTAGAGTCTCCTTTACCGTGGTTACTTTTACTATGTTAATAATGAATAATAAATTGAAATATATACTCTTGACAAAAAATAAAGACGAAATAAATCACCTTTTAGATTGTTTATGAGTATTAGAAGATAAGATACAATATTTTTTCTTGACAAAAGTTACGGATGCTGATATCCGTTATAAACGAAGTACAACAAATTTTAATTTGATTAGTCTTTAGGGTACGCGCGTTGCGCATGTATCTAGTCTCAATGAATATAAAATTTAAAGAGAAGTCAAATAAATTTTATTTTAATATTTATTTTTGAGTTGCATAATAAATGTTAACGAATAAATGTTAAATTTGAAAATAGTAATTGTCAATCCTATTAATTTTGTTAAATTAACATAAATTTTTACATAGATTTATTTATTGAAGGAATAATTTAGTTTTTAAAAGGTACAAAATTGGTTATGTCGACGAACTCAACTTTATAGCAATTAACTTCATATAAATTACTCTATAAGTTACTCTATAAGTTTATAGATTGTTAGGTACCTTGCATATTTTTACTTCTTGTTAGGTTTATTTCCAGAAACTTTGTATTTATTTTAATACCTTTAGAATATTTGTTTTTCAAAATTAACATATACTAATAAGTAACTAAATCTCACTGTAGTTTTCAAAAATATTTTAGGTTTCCAAAGCCAAATCCTCGTTGAATTCCAATATTTGGCTTTGTTTACGCTATTAAGTTTTATAAATAATTAGGCATATATGTGTCTTTAGGAAGAAATATAGTCATAAAAAGTAAGCAATATGTCTATTTAATGTACTTGTGATGGTGTGAGGGTTTTTTTTTTTTTTTTTTTTTTTGGAGTTAAGATCACTTTATTCAATATGGAAGAAACATAAATGACGGGCTAATAGTTATTTTACCCAAATTAGGAATGCATTTATATAAGTTAAATTTTATTTGGGTTTAAATTCCTAAATATCATGAATTATTTATATAGTGCAAATAAGAAAAGACTTAATAACCAAAGAGTTAATTCCAAAGTAGGAACTTAGGTAAACGACTATTTTGTCTAATAATGAGATTTATATAAAGGGTAAAAAATTTGAACGATATTTCGCTAAGAACCTTCGTGCTTTTAATATAATATATATATAGATATAAATTACTGTACTGTCGTCATTGATCCAGCAGCTATGCATCGGATACTCGAAAACATTTGTATTTGTTCAGTGGTGGTAACTAATCTGATATCTATTCTCGTAAACATTTATTTTTCCTTTCACAAACATGAACAAAACATCTTCAACTTTTAAGATGAGTATTAGAATAATTAGGGTCAAGCTTTCACATTTAATGAGACTGTGGAGCAATCTTATCATCAAATACAGCTCATTAATCATTGATTGAAAATCTGGTTAATTAATCATTGACTTAAAATACTTCTTTTTTCATCATCTAACCTAACACACTTTAAAAATCATTTTTAACGTGTGTGTATATTTAATCAAGTCATATAGCCAAAGGCAGAACCGTTATTTAAAACTTGAAGGCTACGGCTCGACATTTATGTTCTTACTATTAAGCTCATTATGTTATAAAATAATAAAAGAAGAAGAAGAGTATTGCAGAGAAAAAGAGAGAGAAGATTCTTATTGATATTGGGATGAATTACAATGGAATAAAACCCTCTATTTATAGGGAGAGGGTGACTTAGCCACCAAGTAATAAACCCTAGAATCTCTCTAAATATAGACATTCACCATAAATAAAATTCTATTTATAACACTCCCCCTTGAATGTCTATTCAACAGATAATGTGTCTCGTTAAAACCTTAACTAAAATAAAACCCAGTGGAAAAAAAATTCTAGTAAAGGAAAAAAAGTACACATATCTAACAATACGCCTTTTGGTTGCCTCGTTAAAAACCTTGCAAGGAAAACCCGGTGGGACAAAACCTTGTAAGGGAAAAAGAGTACAACGCGTATTAACTCCCCCTGATGAGAGCATCAATTCACATCCTTGAGCATTTGCATTCTAATCTTGTGCACCATCTTCAAAAGATCTTTGGTAGAGATTTGATGAACAAATCAGCCATATTAACTTGAATGAATATATTGCACCTTCAAATCATCATTCTTGATAGAGATGAATTGTCTTCATATGATCTTGTTGGAATCTTCAGTTCAATATCTTCACATAGAGGTGAAACCCTTGCTATCATATTATCATGCTTATTGTTATAGCAAGATACATTTGTGCACAAATTGCACTGAGGAAGTGGTACTTCAAGATCAAGAATTGTATATGCTTCAAGCAAATTAAATCCTTCAACGATTGTCACATAAGTTAAGTCATATAAGCCATATAGTAGACGTTAGATGCAAATCAAATTTTCATGACATATAAGATATCGAAAACTGATTGCACATATCATTGACTTTATACTTTCAAGTGTTTGAACTGCAGGTCCAAAACTATATGTCTTTCGTATGAAACAAATTCTATTCGAATTGTGTCTTTTTCATTTGGCCAATATTTTTGTGTCTATATTCGACAGACTTAAGATCCTCATCTATACTTAGCGCTATCATAGATGTCGTCGACAAACATTTTATATCAGTTCCAACCTCCTTATTTTTCATAAAGACATAACATAGATATCTCTTCATTCATATATTCAGGTACCTGAATCTCTTATGAGATTTTATGAAGTGTTATGTCATGTGATCTTCTAGATCACTTGCCTCCTTTTGTTATGATCATTTAGATCATTTGCTCATCTTCTTTTCAAGAAGTTTATTTGAAACTGATTTGTCTATATGCTTTAAGCGTACTATAGACTTTGTCCTTCTAGGGCTTATTCTAATAGGAGCATTTGCAATGAGAAAATAGTTACTTTCTTTAGGTCACCAAATGCGTCTGGCATGCTTTGCAATAAATTGCACATGAATTATCCTTTTATGAACTTCAAGTTCATATTATTTTATTCGAGGATCTAGATGTATAAATGATAATTCATTTCATGTAACTTTTTCTCAACTGTTGTATCTTGTCTCCCCCTCATGTTAGAAAAACTAACTTGTTTCCTCAATTTTGAGAACCCATCTTTGTGCGTTATGGTGTTAATCAAAATATACACCGCATATCAATAATAATAAGATGGAATTATTTGGTTCCTGACCCTGAACCACTTGTGAGGGGAGAATGTAATATACTTTCGTATATAACCTATATCAAACTGATATAGATAACTTTGTTCTCATAAGCAATAGTTTAGCTATTAAGTGGAGGCACTCAATAAATCATTTTGCTAAACCAACTGTGATGTAAACCAACTTATCAAGAAGAACTATCTTGAATAAAAAATCTGGAAATTATGCTCTATATTAAATTATTGAGCAAGTTACCTCGCAAACACCAAGTTGCGGATCAATAATAATTGCACATGTAACCATCTCATAGATGCATCTTATGTGGTATACATGGCAGGTGAATGAGCCCATATTCACCTTTGATACTTCCAGCATTCAGGGATTCAATCCCAATTTTAATTGGTCTATTAATTAATGAGAACAAGCAATGTAAGAGAATTCGTAAAGAACTTTCTAGTTCTTTAATATTTACCCATGTGAATTCTCGTTTATTTTTGCACATCATACTTGAATTAACATGGCTAAACCAATTATGCCAACTGAATAAATTATCAATATTGATAAACTTCAGGTTACACCATGATGTGTGCAATTATGAATAAACTCCAAGTTCATTATGATATGGGTTTTTATATCAATAAATATCCACTTCATTGTGGTATTCTTTTGTTTATGTAGTACAAATTAGAGAATAAAGCGGGTAACCTTTCACATACATATTACCCCTCTACAAGTTATAGTAATAGAAGATATTAAATATTTCCTTTATTTATAGTCTCAATATGACCAACCGCTTTCGCGAATACTTTAGAAACTCAATTAAGTTTCTTTGAGACTTACTACAACACAATACCTTATTGGTAATTAATTGTGTTTCTCCAAAATAGTATAATTGGCTCTTGTAGAGTTCTCAATTAATTTTGTAGTACCACATATTCATCAACACCATATGGTGAATATCTCTTTTAAAGAGAAAGTTATACCATTGTGGTTATGGTCAAAATTATATGCAAGATCTGTTTCTTGCATTACCGTTGTCTTTTAACAATCACAATGCCAAAATATTTTGGCGTACAATAGGTACGTGACCAATGACCATTCATGCCATAATAATGACATTATTTTCTTATATCACCTCAAACCTCCTTCTAGAGGTGAGTGTGGTATATTCACTACCACTAGCACGTTCATATTCTTTGAAGAATGAATATGTATTCATAAATCAGATGTTGTCACATTCACATCATGAATGGACCATAATCATCTATATGTGCTTTACAAAATCTCATGTCAAATCGATGACAAATATTTTTCACAGAGTGAAAGATTATTTTGGGAATTCTTATTGTTCGCATTACCACAAATGATGACGATTATAATTTCGTCTATTGCCACGTCCATATCCATTGATACATTCATAGTAATAATTTTGTCTTCTTTCAGACTTATCACATACTGCTATCACATTCTCTTAAGGGAATGAGAATGGAGCAAATTCAATGGGACGGGTTTTCAATTCTTTGCCCACAATCATACATGAATTTGATCATGGCGAGGCATAGAAATTTTACCACTTCAGGTGGTTATAATTTCTTACAAACTCCATTAGAGTTATAATCAAACTTTGTTGTCTTTGCTTGTATTTAAAATCAAAGTATAGAATAAAAGAGAAAAATACGGTAAAATACTTACCTTAAATCCAGAATTTAATCATGAAGGAAGTTCATGGAATAATTGACAATCATTATGCTAAATCCCAAAGCTTCTACTCAATTGGTTAGAGTCTCGTGCTGATAACGTGTTATAAAATAATAAAAGAAGAAGAAGAGTATTGCAGAGAAAAAGAGAGAGAAGATTCTTATTTATATTGGGATGAATTACAATGGAATAGAACCCTCTATTTATAGGGAGAGGGTGACTTAGCCACCAAGTAATAAACCCTAGAATCTCTCTAAATATAGACATTCGCCATAAATAAAATTCTATTTATAACACGTTATATCTTTAAAATTAAGAGTTCAAATCAAATATTTATTAAAAATTGATAGAAAGTGAATCTTCACATAAATATACTTTTGCTTTGTGTCGGAAATATTGAGTTCGAATGAATGTGCTGAAGAAAAGTTACATTCACCACAACTGGTAGCAGTTTAGATAAAGCGACCATGTATATTTACAACACCTATAACGGTATTGTGAAAATATGCATGGTAAATGACTTATTTTTTTGAGATTTTTTTCATTCCTATACACTATTTGAAACCTTATTACGAAAAATGTCCATGTAATGATATTTACCCGACCTAAACACATTTTAGTTACAAAATATATACAATCCACCTTAAAAGGCTCCCAATCCATTATTTGTGCCTTCAATCAAGGGATTTAGTTACACCCTTTTCCTTTTTCTCTTGTGATGACCCAAAAGGTCATCACTTGTTTTTAAAATCAATTCTGCGTTCCGAGGCCTTAAAAACCTCTTTTAGTATCACCTCGATTTGCGTGCACAGTCCGAGCGCGTAGCCGGAAAGCCTATATGTGAAAAATCTGTGAAAAATGATAAATTTTGATTATAAAATAAATTAATTTGACTTCGGTCAACGTTTTGGGTAAACGGACCCTGACCCGTAATTTGACGGTCCCGGAGGGCCCATAGGAAACTATGGGACTTGGGCGTATGCCCGGAATCGAATTCCGAGGTCCCAAGCCCGAGAAATGAGTTTTTAAAGAAAATTGTTTTCTGGATTTGTTTATAAGGTTTGGAAATGAATTTTGATTAGAACATGTTGGTATCGGGCCCGTATTTTGGTTCCGGCGCCCGGTACAAGTCTTATATATGATTTAAGATAATTCTGTGAAGTTTGGTGAGAAACGGAATAGACGTGATTCGGACCTTAAATGCAAATTTGATGTTTAAAGAAGTTTTGAGAAATTTCATTGATCTTGAGGTTTAATTCAATGTTCATGATGTTATTTTGGTGATTTGAATGCACGAAGGATGTTTCTGAGGTTGTGTGTATATTTGGTTTGGAGCCCCGAGGGCTCTGGTGAATATTGGATAGGCCACGGGGTGCATTTTGAACAAAAAAAAAATTTGCTGGTGTGTTTCAGACCTGCAGGCTTCGCATTTGCGAAGCCTGTCTCGCAAATGCGAGCCATGCATCACAAATGCAAGAGGTGGCCTGGGCAGCCTTCTTCGCAAATGCGGAGAATCCGTCGCAAATGCGACACCTGCCTAAGTCCTCTCTGATCGCAAATGCGACCTAAGTGTCGCAAATGCGGAAGTCGCAAATGTGACCTTCTTTTCGCAAATGCGAAGGTCCAACAATTTTGAAGGGTTCGCAAATGCGAGCCCTATTTCGCATTTCCCATATTAGCAGAGGTCGGGGTTCGCAATTGCGAACCCCTATTCGCAATTTCCATGTCAGAGACCTACAACTTTTATACTTAGACGATTTTAAACCCATTTTTCACATTCTCTCAAAACATAAACACACTTAGGCAATTTTTCGAGGATTTCTTCTTCTCCAAATTAATTGTAAGTCATTTTTAACTAACTTTCTTCAATTCTTATCATCTTTTAACATGATTTCAACTTCAAAACAATGATTTTCATGGGGGAAATTGGGTGTTCTGGGTAGAACCTAGGTTTTTCAAAAATTGGGGATTTGGACCTCGATTTGAGGTCCGATTTCAAACCAAATTACATATTTGAGTTCGTGGGGGAATGGGTGATCGGGTTTTGGTTCGAACATTGGATTTTGACCATGTGGGCCCGGGGGCGATTTTTGACTTTTTGGGTAAAACTTTGTAAAACTCATTTTCATGCATTCGAATTGATTCATTTAGCGTTTATTGATGTAATTAAGCAACTTGTGACTAGATACGAGCGAATTGGTGGTGGAATCAAGGGGTAAAGCTATAATTGAAACGTGAATTGTGTTCGTGGCATCGAGGTAAGTGTTTGGTCTAACCTTAGGTTGAGGGATTAGGAGTCGAGTCCTATTTGCTATGTGGTAATTGATGAGTATGACGTATAGGCATGGTGACGAGTATCTATACGTTGGTGTCTAGCATGCCCGTGAGTCTTTATATTATGATTATCATGATTTTGTTGTATCTTTCATTCGTTGGTGATGGTTCCTAATTGATGTATAAAGTTTGTGGAAGGAATTGTGACCTATGAACATTGAGGAGCGTTGGCTCAAGTGTATAACGAATTCTAAAAGTGTAAGTGATAATTGAACCTCTAGAGCATTGGCTCGAGTTGTGAAGTGAATTGTGAAGTAAAAGTGAGAAAGAGAAGAGATCATTATGTTGTCTCCCTTGCCGGGCTATTGTTGATTTATTTGCTATATCCCTTGCCGGGATGTTGATGTTATTGATGTTGTTCCCTTGCCGGGTTTTAATTGTTGACGTGTTGCTCCCTTGCCGGGATTCTTATTGCAACTTTCCTTTATTTCCTTTCCCTATTGTTTGTGATTGTTGTTTGGGTGAGGAAGAGATTTAAAGCATGAAGGGTGATGCCGTGCATTATCTGTTTTGTGAGGAAAGAGTGTAAAGCACGAAGGGTGATGCCGTGCCGCACAATGTACCATTCCGTGCCTATTATATTGATTTCATGGTGAGGAAAGAGTGTAAAGCACGAAGGGTGATGCCATGCCGCACGATGTACCATTCCGTGCCTATTGTATCGATTCTTATGGTGAGGACGAGAGTAAAAGCACGAAGGGTGATGCCGTGCACTTTTCCTTGATTTCCTTGATTCTTGCTGATAATTGAATTGTGTTGTCTTTTACGCTTATTTATTGATCTTCTGTTGTTATTTGATTTTATTTCGAGGTTATAGATTCCCTTACCCTATTTGCCTTGTGATTGTTGTTTGGGTAAGTAAGAGCGTAAAGCACGAAGGGTGATGCCGTGTATTGTTTTGGAGAGAGAGTGCTAAAGCATGAAGAGTGATGACGTGTAATGTTTTGGTGAGAAAGAGTAAAAGCACGAAGGGTGATACCGTGCACTTGTCTTTGATTTCCTAATTTTATTGATAACTGTGTTACGGTTTCTCTACGCTAAATTGTTGGTTTCCTGTTGATACTTGTTGTACCCTGCAGCATGATTTCCCCTTCCTATTTTCAATTGAATGGTGGTGATCCTCATATTTATTTGTTGCTCTTCTGTTATTATTCGATGTTTTCCCGGAACTTTTTTTTTTCCATACATGACTGTATATGACTGTTTCTTTCTATACTTCTTTTCCACCGTATATAGTTAAATTGCACTGGTTTATTTGGTAGTCTTGTCCTAGCCTCGTCACTACTTCGCCGAGGTTAGGCTAGGCACTTACCAGCGCATGGGTTCGGTTGTGCTGATACTACACTCGGCACTCTTTTGTGCAGACTCCAGTGTTGTAGACTCTGGACCGCAGTGAGATTGCTGATTCTTGATCGTCAGGCGACCCGAGGTACTCCTGCAGGCGTCCACAAGCCTTGACGTCTCCTTCTATCTACTATTCCTGTTTCTTTCATGTATTTCCAGAGACAGTGTTGTACTTATTTCTTTCAGACCCTTTATTTGTAGTATTCTTAGACCGTCTGTGAAACTATGACACCATTTCTGGGTAGTCGAGACTCAAATAGTTGTATTAGATATTCATGTTCAGATAGCTTATTGTTTCCTTCTTCCGCTTATGTTAAATTCCGCTGTTTAAATGTTATCGTATCGAAATTGTTAAGGAATATAAAATGGGTAAAAAGGTAAGTTATCCAATTAATTGGCTTTCCTAGCTCGTATTAGTAGGCGTCATCATGACTCCCGAGGGTGGGAATCCGGGTCGTGACAAGTTGGTATCGGAGCTCTAGGTTACATGGGTCTCACAGTTCACAGACAAGCTTAGTAGAGTCTAAGGGATTGGTACGGAGACGTCTGTATTTATCCCCCAGAGGCTACAGAGCTAGGAAAAACTTCACATCTATTCTTTCCTGTCATGCAATTTTGATCTCTCAATGCTAAATTGAAACCTCTACTCTTGTCCTTTCGCAAATGGCGAGGTCACGTACCGCTTCTTCAGCCGAACAATAGCACAAACCGGTGATGGAGCAGCTATGTCTGCCGATGCTCTGTGGAGATTGGACAGGTTCACCAAGCTCTTCACTACTACTTTCAGCGGTGCATTTACCGAGGATCCCCGGGATTATCTAGACAGCTGTCATGAGGTTCTCAGGAACATGGGGATAGTCGAGACCAATGGGGTCGATTTTGCCACTTTTTGCTTGTCTGGATCCGCCAAGAGTTGGTGGAGAGATTATTACTTGGCTAGACCGGCCGGATCACCAGCTTTGACTTGGGAACAGTTCATGCAGCTATTTCTGGAGAAGTTTCTCCCCATCACTCAGAGAGAGGTCTAACGGAGGCAGTTTGAGCGTCTCAAGCAGGGTTCTATGACTGTTACTCAGTGCGAGATCAGATTCATCGACTTGGCTCGTCATGCTCTTATCATACTTCCCACTGAGAGAGAGTGAGAAGGTTCATTGAGGGACTCGTCCAGCCCGCTCAGCTAGCTAAAGGTGGAGGTAGAGGTATCAGAGGTGGAGGTGCAGATACTGTTCTGGTTTGTAGTAAAGAAGCTTCGGTTTTATTTTGCGCCGTATCTGGTTATGCCTAGTGATTCTTTGAGTGATCCTGTTTATGTGTGTACACCGTGGGTGATTCCATTGTGGTAGATCAAGTCCATCGTTCATGTATAGTTGTGATTGGAGGTCTTGAGACTCGGGTAGATTTGCTTCTTCTGGACATGGTTGATTTCGATGTCATATTGGGGATGGACTGATTATCACCTTACCACGCTCCTTGGACTGTCATGCCAAGACTGTGACCCTAGACTTGCCGGGTTTACCCCGTTTAGAGTGGACAGGGACTCCTGGTCATTCTACCCATAGTGTTATCTCCTATGTGAAGGCTCGGCTATGGTCGAGAAAGGGTGTTTGGCCTATGTTCGTGATTCTGGTGCTGAGGTTCCTTCTATTGATTCTGTGCCCGTTATTCGTGAGTTTTCGGAGGTTTTTCCTTCAGACCTGCCGGGTATGCCACCCGATAGGGGACATTGACTTGGCTCCGGGCACTTAGCCTATTTTTATCCCGCCGTATTGTATGGCCCCGCCTGAGTTGAAAGAGTTGAAGGAGCAGTTGCAAGACTTGCTTGAAAAGGGTTTCATTAGGCCCAGTGCTTCACCTTGGGGTGCGCCGGTGTTGTTTGTTAAGAAGAAGGATGGATCGATGAGAATGTGTATTGATTACCGGTAGTTGAGCAAGGTTACAACCAAGAATAAGTATCCATTACCGAGGATTGATGATTTGTTTGATCACCTTCAGGGTGCCAAGGTATTTTCAAAGATTGACTTGAGATCTGGCTACGATCAGTTGAGGATTAGGGCATCTGATGTCCCTAAGACAGCTTTCCGCACTCGATACAGGCATTATGAGTTCTTGGTGATGTCATTCGGGTTGACAAATGCCCCAGCAGCTTTTATGGATTTGATGAACCGAGTGTTTAGGCCTTACTTGGATTCGTTCGTGATAGTCTTCATTGATGATATTTTGATCTATTCCCGCAGCCGGGAGGAGCACGAGCAGCATCTTAGAGTGGTTCTTCAGACCTTGAGGGATAGTTAGTTGTACGCCAAGTTTTTGAAGGGTGAGTCCTGGTTGAGTTCAATTGCATTCCTGGGTCATGTTGTTTCAGCAGAGGGTATTCAGGTTGATCCGAAGAAGACTGAGGCAGTCAAGAACTGGCCTAGACTAGCATCAGCTACAGAGATCCGGAGTTTCTTGGGTTTGGCAGGCTACTATCGTCGGTTCGTAGAGGGGTTTTCATCTATCACAGTCCCGATGACCAGGTTGACCCAGAAGGGTGCCCAGTTCAGATGGTCGGACGAGTGTGAGGCAAGCTTTCAGAGGCTCAAGACAGCTCTGACTACGGCACCGGTGTTGGTTTTGCCCACAGGTTTAGGGCCTTATACAGTTTATTGTGATGCATCTCGTATTGGACTTGGTGTAGTGTTGATGCAGGATGGTAAGGTCATTGCCTATGCTTCACGGCAGTTGAAGATTCATGAGAAGAACTATCCGGTTCATGACTTGGAGTTAGCAGCCATTGTCCACGCGTTGAAAATTGGGAGGCATTATCTGTATGGCGTGGCATGTGAGGTGTTCACGGATCACAAGAGTCTTCAGTATTTGTTCAAGCAAAAGGAGTTGAATTTGAGGCAGAGGAGGTGGTTGGAGTTGTTAAAGGATTATGATATCACCATCTTATATCATCCGAGAAAGGCCAATGTGGTGGCCGATGCTTCGAGTAGGAAGTCAGCCAGTATGGGCAGTCTTTGCTTATATTCCAGTCGTGAGAGACCGCTTGCTTCGGATGTTCAGGCTTTGGCCAATCAGTTCGTGAGGTTGGATGTTTCTGAGCCCAGTCGTGTGTTAGCTTGCACAGTCGCTCGTTCTTCGTTATTGGAGCGTATCCGAGATCGGCAGTATGATGATCCCCATTTGTGCGTCCTTAGAGACACGGTGCAGCACGGAGGTGCCAAGCAAGTTACCTTAGGTGATGATGGAGTTTTGAGATTGCAGGGTCGAGTTTGTGTGACTAATGTGGATGGTCTTCGAGAGTTGATTTTAGAGGAGGCCCATAGCTCCCGGTACTCTATTCATCCGGGCGCCGCTAAGATGTATCAGGATTTGCGGCAGCATTATTGGTGGAGAAGAATGAAGAAGGATATCGCTGCATATGTGGCTCGGTGTTTGAATTGCCAGCAGGTTAAGTACGAGCATCAGAGACCTGGTGGTTTGTTCCAGAGATTGAGACCCCTGAGTGGAAGTGGGAGCGTATTACTATGGACTTCATTACTGGACTCCCACGGACTCAGACGAAGTTCGATGCAGTGTGGGTCATTGTTGATAGGCTGACCAAGTCAGCGCATTTCATTCCTGTGGCAGTCTCCTATTCTTCCGAGAGGTTAGCTGAGATCTATATCCCTGGAGATTGTTCGTCTCCATGGTGTGTCCGTGTCGATCATTTCTAATCGAGGTACGCAGTTTACCTCACATTTTTGGAGAGCAGTTCAGCGAGAGTTGGGCACACGGGTTGAGTTGAGCATAGCGTTTCATCCTCAAACGGACGGGCAGTCCGAGCGGACCGTTCAGATTTTGGAGGTTATGCTCCGAGCTTGTGTCATTGACTTTGGAGGCTCATGGGATCAGTTTTTGCCTTTAGCAGAGTTTTCCTACAACAACAGCAACCAGTCGAGTATTTAGATAGCTCCGTATGAGGCCTTATATGGTAGGCGGTGTCGGTCGCCGGTTGGATGGTTTGAGCCGGGAGAGGCTCGGTTGTTGGGTACGGATCTGGTTCAGGATGCCTTGGACAAGGTCAGGATTATTCAGGATAGGCTTCGTACAGCTCAGTCCAAGCAAAAGAGCTATGTCGACCGCAAAGTTTGTGATTTGGCATTCATGGTCGGTGAGCGGGTATTGCTTCGAGTGTCGCCTATAAAGGGCGTGATGAGATTCGGGAAGAAGGGCAAGCTTAGCCCTAGGTTCATTGGCCCGTTTGAGATTCTTGATCGAGTGGGAGAAGTGGCTTATAGACTTGCATTACCACCGAGCTTATCAGTCGTGCATCCAGTGTTTCATGTGTTCATGCTTCAGAAGTATCACGGCGATCCATCCCACGTATTAGATTTCAACACTGTCCAGTTGGACAAGGACTTGTCTTATGAGGAGGAGCCGGTAGCTATTCTAGACAGGCAGGTTCGTCAGTTGAGATCGAAGAGTTTCCTTCTGTTCGTGTTCAGTGGAGAGGTCAGCCTGCTGAGGCATCGACCTGGGAGTCCGAGTCCGATATGCGGAGCCGTTATCCCCATCTTTTCCCCGACTCAGGTACTTCCTTCTTCTGTTCGTTCGAGGACGAACGGTTATTTTAGAGGTGGAGGATGTGATGACCCAAAAGGTCATCAATTGTTTTTAAAATGAATTATCCGTTCCGAGGCCTTAGAAACCTCTTTTAGCATCACCTCGATTTGCATGCGCAGTCCGGACGCCTATATGTGAAAAATGATAAATTTTGATTATAAAATGAATTAATTTGACTTCGTTCAATATTTTGGGTAAACGGACCGGGAACCATGATTTGACGATCCCGGAGGGTCCGTAGGAAAATATGGGACTTGGGCGTATGCCCGGAATCGAATTCCGAGGTCCCAAGCCCGAGAAATGAATTTTTAAAGAAAATTAATTTCTGGATTTGTTTTTAAGGTTTGGAAATGAATTTTGATTAGAACATGTTGGTATCGGGCCCGTATTTTGGTTCCGGCGCCCAGTACATGTCTTATATATGATTTAATAATTCTGTGAAGTTTGGTGAGAAATAGAATCTGTTCGACGTGATTCGGACCTTAAATTGCAAATTTGATGTTTAAAGAAGTTTTGAGAAATTTCATTGATCTTGAGGTTTAATTCGATGTTCATGATGTTATTTTGGTGATTTGAGTGCACGAATAAGTCCGTAGGATGTTTTTGAGGTTGTGTGTATATTTGGTTTGGAGCCCCGAGGGCTCGGGTGAGTTTTGGATAGGCCACTAGTGCATTTTGAACAAAAAAAAAATTTGTTGGTGTGTTTCAGACCTGCTGGCTTCAAATTTGTGAAGCCTGTCTCGCAAATGCAAGCCATGCATCGCAAATGCGAGAGGTGGCCTGGGCAGCCTTCTTCGCAAATGCGGAGAATCTGTCGCAAATGCGACACCCGCCTAAGTCCTCTCTGATCGCAAATGCGACCTAAGTGTCGCAAATGCGGAAGTCGCAAATGCGAAGGTCCAACAATTTTGAAGGGTTCGCAAATGCGAGCCCTATTTCGCATTTCCCATATCAGCAGAGGTCGGGGTTCGCAATTGCGAACCCTTATTCATAATTCCCATATCAGAGAACAGCAACTGTTATACTTAGACGATTTTAAACCCATTTTTCACATTCTCTCAAAACATAAACACACTTAGGCGACTTTTCAAGGATTTCTTCTTCTCCAAATCAATTGTAAGTAATTTTTAACTAACTTTCTTCAATTTTTAACATCTTTTAACATAATTTCAACTTTAAAACAATGATTTTCAGGGGGGAAATTGGGTGTTTTGGGTAGAACCTATGTTTTTCAAAAATTGGGGATTTGGACCTCGATTTGAGGTCCGATTTCAAACCAAATTACATATTTGAGTTCGTGGGGGGAATGGGTGATCAGGTTTTGGTTCGAACCTTGGGTTTTGACCATGTGGGCCCGGGGGCGATTTTGACTTTTTTGGTAAAACTTTGGAAAACTCATTTTCATGCATTCGAATTGATTCATTTAGCGTTTATTGATGTAATTAAGTAACTTGTGACAAGATACGAGCGAATTGGTGGTGGAACAAGGGGTAAAGCTATAATTGAAACGTGAATTGTGTTCGTGGCGTCGAGGTAAGTGTTTGGTCTAACCTTAGCTTGAGAGATTAGGAGTCGAGTCCTATTTGCTATGTGGTAATTGATGAGTACGACGTATAGGCATGGTGACGAGTATCTATACGTTGGTGTCTAGCATGCCCGTGAGTCTTTATATTGAGATTATCATGATTTCGTTGTATCATTCATGCCTTGGTGATGGTTCCTAATTGATGTATAAAGTTTGTGGAAGGAATTGTGACCTATGAACCTTGAGGAGCGTTGGCTCGTGCCTATTATATTGATTTCATGATGAGGAAAGAGTGTAAAGCACGAAGGGTGATGTCGTGCCGCACGATGTACCATTCCGTGCCTATTGTATCGATTCTTATGGTGAGTACGAGAGTAAAAGCACGAAGGGTGATGCCGTGCACTTGTCCTTGATTTCCCTGATTCTTGCTGATAATTGAATTGTGTTGTCTTTTACGTTTATTTACTGATCTTCTGTTGTTACTTGATTTTATTTCGAGGTTATAGATTCTCTTACCCTATTTGCCTTGTGATTGTTGTTTTGGTGAGGAAGAGCGTAAAGCACGAAGGGTGATGCCGTGTATTGTTTTGGTGAGAGAGTGTTAAAGCACGAAGGGTGATGCCGTGTATTGTTTTGGTGAGAGAGAGAGAGTAAAAGCACGAAGGGTGATGCCGTGCACTTGTCTTTGCTTTCCTAATTTTATTGATAACTGTGTTACGGTTTCCCTACGCTAAATTGCTGGTTTCCTATTGATACTTGTTGTACCCCGCAGCATGATTTCCCCTTCCTATTTTCAATTGAATGGTGGTGATCCTCATATTTATTTGTTGCTCTTTTGTTACTATTCGATGTTTCTCCGCAGCATGTTTTCCCCCTCCCATACTTGACTGTATATGACTGTTTCTTTCTATACTTCTTTTCTACCGTATATAGTTAAATTGCACAGGTTTATTTGGTAGTCTGGTCCTAGTCTCGTCACTACTTCGTCGAGGTTGGGCTAGGCACTTACCAGCACATGGGGTTAGTTGTGCTGATACTACACTCTGCACTCTTTTGTGCAGACCCCAGTGTTGGAGACTCCGAACAGCAGTGAGATTGCTAATTCTTGATCGTCAGGCGATCCGAGGTAGACCTGCAGGCGTCCGCAGGGCTTGGCGTCTCCTTCTGTCTACTATTCCTATTTCTTTCATGTATTTCTAGAGACAGTGTTGTACTTATTTCTTTCAGACCCTTTATTTGTAATATTCTTAGACCGTCTGTGAAACTGTGACACCAGTTCTGGGTAGTCGAGACTCAAACAGTTGTATTAGATATTCATGTTCAGATAGCTTATTGTTTCCTTCTTCCGCTTATGTTAAATTCCGCTGTTTAAATGTTATCATCTTGAAATTGTTAAGGAATATAAAATGGGTAAAAAGGTAAATTGTGCAATTAATTGGCTTGCCTAGCTCGTATTAGTAGGCACCATCACGACTCCCGAGGGTGGGAATCCGGGTCGTGACATCTCTCCTCTCTCCCCTCTTCTCTCTAAATTCTGGCTTTCTCCCAATATCTCGAGTAAACAATTTCCAAACTAAATCTGCTAACTTCACCCATAGTGTACATTTACACCAATTCATATTCCTTTTTGTCCAAAAAAAACTCTATTTCTGAAACAAAACAGATGTAAATCTACTAACTTCACTACAAAAGCTGTTGAATCTTCACAAAAATACTTGCAGAGGTAAACAAAAATAAAAGAATTAACGAAGTAATGTTTATACCGACGCTGAAAATTAGCTAAATTATATAACACTCCAGTCTTGTCATTGTGTGGCAGAGAAGGTATATTATTACCTTAAGTTGACACTATTTGCTACAATCTTTCTTACATTGTTCTCATTTCTTATAATTCTTTGTTTGCCAACTTCAAAGCTTTGCACGTGCAGAGGCATAATAAAGTTAATATTGGCTAATTCGTTTCAAAACAAATGATTTTAACTGTTCAATTATAACTTCAAACTCCAATAAAGGAAAAGGGTAGAGTCATTACTTGCATGTGCCACTTAGAATAGATAGGATACAAATTTTCTTTAGTTTTATGTTAAAAGTAAGAAGGGATTTGTCATTTTACATGTAAGAAATCTGAAAATAAAAATCAAACGATCTTTACAAGTTGTTTACAAATGATTTATACATAGTAAAAATAAATTTCATACAATTAATTATATATTATACAACTTATCTACAACTTTCACACATTATTTCTACTCAGTTATATACAACTACAATATCATACCACTTAAATATAATTTTTATACAATGTTTGTCACAACCCCAAGAAATTTGATTAAATTCTCGTTTTAGGACTTATTGAAATCATTCCTTTTATACATTAAACAGTAAATAATGGAAATTCACTGAAATAAGATGAAGTCTTTAGCAAATTTAACATTGAACAATCTCATAACCGTCCTAGAACCCGGTGTCACAAGTGCATGGGCTATCTTTAGGATACAATTTAATACAACAACTGCCCGGAATACAAATAGGACAGAAAGTAAATATGGAAATCTGAAGGGGACTCTGCTGGTTGCGGGTCGTCTCGAGAAGTACAGCTCACCTAAGTCTCCGTATCAACCATGCTGCTACGTCCACTAGGCCTCTAGAGATGCAGTTCCTGTGCAACAAAAATGCACAGCAAGTGTAGCATGAGTACGAAAACAACGTGTACTCAGTAAGTATCCCGCCTAACTTCGAAGAAGTAGAGACGAGAGGTCGACTTCGACACTTACTAGTGGTCCGATAATGATACACAATTAATATAATAAAATCTAGGATCTTTATAAAGCATGGTCGTAATTCAACAGAATGAAACAAGTAATCAATTCCTTCGTTCAAGGGAAATTTCCGAATTTCATTTTCATCAATTATACATTTATTCTCATGTGGAAGTGACAATATCAACTTCAATGAATTTCAAAGCAAGAAATACAAGCATGCGCAACTCATGCCGAGGTCGTACGGCCCGATCCAACAATATTTAAAATGTGCACTGGCAGAGGGTCGAATGGCGCGAACCATAGATGCATCTATTACCCCGCTCGCAAATCATACATGCGATGCGTTCAAACACAAATAAACAATCACCCTGATCGTGAATCATACATGCGACGCAGGTACACATAGAAACGCATATTCAAACAGTCAATCAAGACTTCATCTAGGAAATAATTGTTCAAGGAGGTGTACGTTCCTCTTTTACAAGTCAAGAAAATGAAGTTTAACTCTTTTAGAAAATCATTTGCCACTTCAATATGATTTAAGAAAATTAAACCATCAATATAGTTACAATTATTACAAGTAAGCATGCTTTTGGGTCCTAGACTACCCGGACATAGGCATAATAGTAGCTACGCACGGACCCTCGTCACCTCGTGCGTACGTAGCCCCCACAAATAGCAGAATATATGTTCAATTATTTCACCTATGGGGACAATTCCCTCTTACAAGGTTAGAAAGGAGACTCACCTCGCTCCGAAGTTCCATAACCTGCCTTCCACGCCTTTTCGAAGACTCAATTCGATGCAAAATGCTCCAAAGCTAGCCAATAGTTACGCAAATCCATTAATATACGATCAACTACTCATATTAATCCAATTAATAACAATTCCTAACCCCGATCGAAAAGCTGACAAAATTTCCCTCGGGCCCACGTGCCCGGATTCCGAAATTTTTTGAAGATAAAGTTTACCCATAACCTCACGAACTCAAATATATAATTTTCTCTTAATTTTATGACCAAAATCATGGTCAAAATCCAAGAATACTAAATTTTC
Organism: Nicotiana attenuata; assembly: GCF_001879085.1. Classification (NCBI taxonomy): domain Eukaryota; kingdom Viridiplantae; phylum Streptophyta; class Magnoliopsida; order Solanales; family Solanaceae; genus Nicotiana; species Nicotiana attenuata. The sequence goes on from NW_017670950.1 coordinate 203,970, forward strand.
TAGGTTTTCCTCAAACCCTAAATTTCTACCAATTTACATGTTAAAACCTATACATAATCAATGTATTTAACTCAAAATAGGTGGGGTTAGCTTACCTTGTTGTTGATGATGAAAAACCCCACTTGAAGCTCTCCAAATCGCCCACACCAACTAAAAATGGGAGAAAAATGACCATCTCCCAATTTTTAAAAGAACACACTGCCTCCAGCATTTTCGCACCTACGGTGCACCAGCCGTACCTGCGGCTCCGCACCTGCGGAAATTTCCATCGCAGGTGCGGTCTCAGCCAACTCGCTCAAGTCCGCTTCTGCGGAGCCTTGACTGCTTCTGCGGAAGGTTCGCCGCACCTGCGCCCCAAGCCAAGCCCAGCCATTCTCTGCTTCTGCGACACAAGGACCGCTTCTGCGGCTTCTCACCTGCGGCCCAAGTCTCGCAGGTGCGGTTACACCAGCAACCAGCAACTTCAGTTCTTCCTCCAAATTCCAATTCAATCCGTTAACCACCCGGAATCCACCCGAGGCCCCCCGGGACCCAACCAATCATGCCAACCAGTCCCAAAGCACATTGCGGACTAGCTCGAGGCCTCAAATCATACTAAACAACGCTAAAATCACGGATCACATCCCCAAATCAAACTTGATGAACTTGAGAAATTCAAACTTCAACATTCGATGCCGGAACCTATCAAATCGCCTCCGATTGACCTTAATATTGCACATAAGTCACATTCGACCTTACGAACCTACTCAAACTTCCGCAATCGGAATCCGACCTCGATATCAAAAAGTCCACTCCCGGTCAAACTTCTCGAAAACCTTCAAATTCCTATCTTTAGCCAAATGACCCACGGACCTCCGAATTCACTTCCGATCGCTCTCCCAATTCTAGAATCACCATGCGGAGCTATTCCCAGACTCAGAAACCCAAACGGACATTGATAACACTGAAATGCACTTCCACCCCAAACTTATGAAATTCCTCCAAAATGCTAACTTCCACATTAGGTGCCGAAATGTTCCCGGGTCTTCCAAAACCCGATCTGGACATACGACCAAGTCCGAAATCATCATACGGACCTGCTGGAACCGTCAAATCCCGATTTCGAGGTCGTTTACTCAAAAATTCAATCTTAGTCGATTCTTTCAACTTAAAGCTTCCGAAATGACAATTCTCTTTCCAAATCAACTTCGATCTTCCCGGAATTCAATTCTGACCATGCGTACAAGTCATAATACCTGAAATGAAGTTGCTCATGGCCTCAAACTGCGGAACGACGCGCTAGAGCTCACAGCGGCCGGTCGGGTTATTACATTCTCTCCCACTTAAACATACATTCGTCCTCGAACGTGCTAAGAACTGCACTGGAAGGGTTTGAAATCACAATTAAACACCTTCAGCACCTACCCGTGCTACCACAGATCCGTTGATCACATTAGCTCGAACAAATCCGAGGAAATACTCTTTTATTCAAACAAATGAGCCTTAGAGCTCAGTTCCAACATCAGAAATTCTCAGCCAGGCCTGCTTTCAACATATGAACACCGTATCAATCACCACATGATGCACCGATACAAGATTACATACTATTGCTGAATTCACACTATGCACCACGTCATTCACAGGACCATAATAACATTCCCTGACCATAATAACCGACTTTCCCCAATCTGATGTTCACAATGCACCCCATGATACATTTAAGTCTTGTTCCAACTCTTTCAATACTGCCACGATGGAAGAGACATGTTGAGATTCATAATCAACTGCCGGGTCAACAAATCATTGAGGCTACACTCCTGACAAGGACATTACCTCATTCTGAACCAAATAATGATCTTTGCTCTTTAATGTACTTCATACAATCCGATTGAACTGATCCTAGATCCAATAACCTTGTCTCACCCAGTACAAACTGTTCAGGCAACAAGCCCCCCAGACATGACTAAAAGTCTCATATGATGCCACAACGTGCCAATAGGCTGCCAATTCGAACATGATACATAAGGAAGCCGAACTCTAGAAGGGACTACTCAACTCACACTGCTAACATGGACTTTCCTTAGAAAATGGAAAACAAAACACACAAAAAATTAGAATACAGAAAACTACACTCAACATCATACTATTGCGGCGTGCAACCCGATCCAAACAACATACCCATGGCGGCATGCCACCCGATCCACACATAAAATTCATATAGGAGATTTCTTACCGAGCTGAATTGCTCATTACAACAAAATACCGAATATCGGTCACAGGCACGCTACGTGCATAATACCATCCCTGAGGGGACATATAGCGCCATAAGCTAACAAACTCAAGCACAACTGAGGTACGATATATGTTCTGAAACTAAAGAGCCATACTGCTCACATAACACCATCGTTACGCGAAACCTCAACACATAAGAAATTATCAAGCCGTTTCGCAACTCACACGGCACAATATAGCATTACATGAGATAGACGATGATGAATTAACGTCCAACGTCCGAATACTCCTCCATAAGGAGAGCTATGCTGAAATGAACACATTCGGCCTGATATAAAGCCCATATTCATATTTAAATCCATCCACAGACCTCAAGCCGATTCTGATCGTACCGAACTAGGCCAATAATCCTTTATAAGTCCATAATAACCGCTTCTTCCCATAACACACAAGAATAACTATCATAACCAAAGAAATCCTCCACGGTCCACGACCCAATAAACCTAGTGCCCTCCAGGCATAAATTCTCAAATTAACGATATCACCACAATCTTCATACTTGGTTTCATTCTTCAATGAATCAAGTGACTACATGCCACACTCATACAATATTCCCGTGGAACACGCTCCCACGACCTTCCGTAACAGATAACAAGTCTACATGTCCATGCTACTAGCCGCACTAACGCTGAAAAGCGATCAAGAATCCATAACCACGATGCAAGGCCTCTTTCATAAATCACCGACCTCAGGTGACACTGAAGACAATGCCAGCTTACTCTAAACATTCAAATCCCTTTCATGCTCATCCGAGCTCGTGATGTCCTCGCGAACACCAAACCGCAACCTTGATCGTTACCTTCAAATTTCTTACCGCTCGCTGCACCTAACAAGCCAGCATGCGATAGTACAAGAATTTCATTACGACTCCTGAACCACTAACATGGTAAACATTTCCTCACATGGGAACTTTTTACTTAACTCATTCCAAGAGAACCATAGCAACACACGAGCGAATTTTCACAAACGTAGAAGATGCAATTCTTCGAATAGTGGACTAAACCACCATAGCCCTTTCCGGGATCCGCCTACACATAGCAGGCCATAATACTGGAATACTTCCAAATAGATTATATTTCGACGGCCGTCAAGCCTCACACGTACCATCACAAATCAATTGCATAACTTAAATCACGCTAAAGGAACTGATCACTGCCACCAGTATGCCAACTCAACCATGGCTAACCAATCCAACCTCTTCCAATTTGTCCTTATTGCCTTAGAATAGTAATAATTTCATTCAACACATAATGCACTCAACTCGAGTGGCCTTGTAACACGAGACCATGCCGTCTCAAATCCTACGAACCATCTCATACCTTCCTTGTGCACATATTCGCATCTCGACTGGTACATCCATTCTGGTACTTCCTTTACGAATCCGAAGTCCTTCTCTCCCTTTCCTTCCTATGCTACACTACAAGTCAAAACATCATAGGACATTCTGCCCCTTACCATAAGCTACTTCACAAACTCGATCCTTAAACATACCGCGGCTTGAATCCTTAGGCACCGCATTTTTAACCTTTGAATCTACTAGGACCGTTGCTGAGAGCCACTCACTCTGACTTGGTCCTAAATATAATCAACTCCATGAATCTTCTAGCACATGAATACCCTTTGGACGAAGCATCCAGCCGATTCACTTTCCTTGAAACCCGCATCTACACAAGGCATAAATCCTGAATCCTTCCCCAAATCTGAACGTAAGCCAATGAGGCCAGCCCTAGCACACCCTCGGCAATTCCTTTGCTTAAATTACCTTATGTTCTTTTTCCCTTAGCTAAAATAACCCATCAATATATTAATACTCGGAAATCTCATAAATAGACGACCATGCAATCCAACCATATGCAGTGGGTCTCTCCCACTTAGCTTGAAGCCACTATTACACAACTTTGGAACCCACCAAGATTCTTTATCTCTCATTGACATACCCTTGCGCAATTAAACCTCTAGATTCCTCGAAATCCTTCCGTTGGTATTTCATGAACACTCTGAATCTCTAGCGACATTCACATATTAGACCTATTACCGGATAGCCGGTAGAATCCTTCGCAGGAGCTTCACCAACCATGCGACCGCTGACCTGCTCATAGGAGAGAACCCACCTGAGCCCGTGCTCATTCACCAGTTGCACAAGTCCATTCACTCCTCATGGACATCAACTAAATGTGCGGCAATATCTTCCAATTCAAAATTATGTTGTATCCTCCTTCATATCAATCAGCTCCTTTCCGTCATATCAAATCCCCCGCCGAATAATAGTCCATATTTCAAATTAAGTTCGTAGACCCAGCCACTGAATCCACATACCACTCTGCCACTCTCCGACTTTGGGTAGACTCACTTCTTTAAGAAACTACTCGACCTCCACTTCTTACACATGGCCTTCTAGAAGTTTAATCACCGCGTGACACTTCCCACACGTCCTTCCTCATCCTTTGCTGCTCAACTAATGCCTTAGATCAAAATCTATTTCGGTAGCACTTGAGCCAACAGACCGTGACTAATTTTTAAACCTTTCCGAAGATCATCCTTCTTGAGCCGTCAGCATTAGAAATACACATTCAATCTTGAACCACCGCATCCCGCGATCTCTGACAGCCGCTTCCCCAATACTATCTTGCAATATCCTACCCCAAGGGCGAATTTTAGAAGGTCTTAACACCGGCAAACTTAGTACATTCGACAAGGACAACGACACCTCATCACAGATGAATATTCCACCACGCTCGCAAATACCAAGCCTCGTTACTCCATCAACCCAAAACTGAACATTCTTAGCCCGATTGCTTTTCCCCCGCCGGGAATAAAATACCGAATCTCTAAATCATGTACTGAGTAAGCCTCCCCTCAAGTCATTCACTGCCCCGACACGTAGGCAAGCATCCTACCATCACATCAATTCTGCGCGACAACCGTTCATAAGCATCATGGCAACTGGTGCCTAGCCTCAAAGCTCTCAGAAGTACGACTACTGAGCTGAAACGACAGAATATCCTTCCACAAAGCGACGACAATAGTCAAATCAACTATGCCGGGAGAAGCATCCCGCACCACCTCTGTAGTACCTTTAAAATTTCCCAATTCTTCATTTATAAAAAAAACGCTCCACGTCGCATAAGATTGAATGGGAAGGAAAATAAATGCATAAGCCTCAAAGAAATCAAATCTCACGATGAGGGAATCAAGAAGGGAAGTGCTCCTAACAGCCCTGTAGCCTCCCGAAGATAAGTACAGACGTCTCCGTACCGATCCGCGAGACTCTACTAGACTTGCTCATGACTCATGAGACCTAAGGGAACCTAGTACTCTGATACCATGTTGTCACGACCCAAAATCCATTAAGGGTCGTGATGGCACCGGACACGCTCTCAGGCAAGCCAACACCAAGAAATTTAATTAAATTCTCGTCTTAGGACTTATTGAAATCATTCCTTTTATACATTAAAAAGTAAATAATGGAAATTCACTGAAATAAGATGAAGTCGTTAGCAAATTTAATATTGAACAATATCATAACCATCCCAGAACCCGGTGTCACAAGTGCATGAGCTATCTCTAGGATACAATTTAATACAGCAACTGCCCGGAATACAAATAGGACAGAAAGTAAATGTGGAAATCTAAAGGGGACTCTGCTGGCTGCGGGTCGTCTCAAGAAGTACAGCTCACCTAAGTCTCCGTATCAACCATGCTGCTATGCCCACTAGGCCGCTAGAGATGCATGTGCCTGTGCAACAAAAATGCACAGCAAGTGTAGAGTACGAAAACAACATGTACTCAGTAAGTATCCCGCCTAACCTCGAAGAAGTAGAGACGAGAGGTCAACTTCGACACTTACTAGTGGTTCGATAATGATACACAATTAATATAATAAAATCCAAGATCTTTATAAAGCATGGTTGAAATTCAACAGAATGAAACAAGTAATCAATTCCTTTGTTCAAGGGAAATTTCCAAGTTTCGTTTTCATCAATTATACATTTATTCTCAAGTCAGGGAGTGTCAATATCAACTTCAATGAATTTCAAGGCAAGCAATACAAGCATGCGCAACTCATGCTGAGGTCGTACGGCCCGATCCAATAATATTTAAAATGTGCACTGCCAGAGGGTCGAATGGCGCGAACCATAGATGCATCTATTACCCTGCTCGCGAATCATACATGCGACGCGGTCAAACACAAATAAACAATCACCCTGCTCGCGTATCATACATGCGACGCAGGTACACATAGAAACGTATATTCAAACAGTCAATCAAGACTTCATCTAGGAAATAATTGTTCAAGGAGGTGTACGTTCCTCTTTTACAAGTCAAGAAAAAAAAGTTTAACTCTTTTAGAAAATCATTTGCCACTTCGATATGATTTAAGCAAATTAAACCATCAATATAGTTACAATTATTACAAGTAAGCATGCTTTTGGGTCCTAGACTACCCGGACATAGGCATAATAGTAGCTATGCACGGACTCTCGTCACCTCGTGCGTACGTAGCCCCCACAAATAGCAGCACATTTGTTCAATTAATTCACCTATGCGGACAATTCCCTCTTACAAGGTTAGAAAGGAGACTCACCTCGCTCCGAAGTTCCATAACCGGCCAACCACGCCTTTCTGAAGACTCAATTCGATGCAAGATGCTCTAAAGCTAGCCAATAGTTACGCAAATCCATTAATATACGATCAACTACTAATATTAATCCAATTTATAACAATTCCTAACCCCGATCGAAAAGCTGACAAAATCGCCCTCGGGCCCACGTGCCCGGATTCTGGATTTTTTTTAAGATAAAGTTTGCCCATAACCTCACGAACTCAAATATATAATTTCCTCTTAATTTCATGACCAAAATCATGGTCAAAATCCAAGAATACTAAATTTTTCAGGTTTTCCTCAAACCCTCAAATTTCTACCAATCTACATATTAAAACCCATACATAATCAATGTATTTAACTCAAGATAGGTGGGGTTAGCTTACCTTGTTGTTGATGATGAAAAACCCCACTTGAAGCTCTCCAAATCGCCCACACCAACTGAAAATGGGAGAAAAATGACCATCTCCCGATTTTTAAAAGAACAAACTGCCTCCAGCATTTTCGCACCTGTGGTGCACCAGCCGCACCTGCGGAAATTTCCATCACAGGTGCGGTCTCAGCCAACTCGCTCAAGTCCGCTTCTGCGGAGCCTTGACCACTTCTGCGGAAGGTTCACCGCACCTGCGCCCCCAGCCAAGCCTAGCTATTCTCCGCTTCTGCGACACAAGGGCCGCTTCTTTGGCTCCGCACCTGCGGCCCAAGTCTCGCAGGTGCGGTTACACCAGCAACCAGCAACTTCGATCCGTTAACCACCCGGAATCCACCCGAGGCCCCCGGGACCCCAACCAATCATGCCAACCAGTCTCAAAATACATTGCGAACTTGCTCGAGGCCTCAAATCATACTAAACAATGCTAAAATCATGAATCACATCCCAAATCAAACTTGATGAACTTGAGAAATTCAAACTTCAACATTCGATGCCGAAACCTATCAAATCGCCTCCGATTGGCCTCAAATTTTGCACACAAGTCATATTCGACCTTACGGACCTACTCTAACTTCCGAAATCTGAATCCGACCCCGATATCAAAAAGTCCACTCCCGGTCATACTTCTCAAAAACCTTCAAATTCCTATCTTTAGCCAAATGACTCCAAAATGACCCACGGACCTCCGAATTCACTTCCGATCGCGCTCCCAATACCAGAATCACCATCCGGAGCTATTCCCAAACTCAGAATCCCAAGCGGACATTGATAACACTGAAATGCACTTCCACCCCAAACTTATGAAATTCTTCCAAAATGCTAACTTCCACATTAGGTGTCGAAACGTTCCCGGGTCTTCCAAAATCCGATCTGGACATACGCCCAAGTCCGAAATCATCATACGAACCTACTGGAACCGTCGAATCCCGATTCCGAGGTCGTTTACTCAAAAATCCAATCTTAGTCGATTCTTTCAACTTAAATCTTCCGAAATGAGAATTCTCTTTCAAAATCAGCTCCGAACTCCCCGGAATTCAATTCCGACCATGCGTACAAGTCATAATACCTGAAATGAAGCTGCTCATGGCCTCAAACTGCGGAACGACGCGCTAGAGCTCAAAACGACCGGTCGGGTCGTTACAATGTTGTTCAACTTTCATACAATAGTTATATATATATATATATATATATATATATATATATATATATATATATATATATATATATATATATATATATATATATATAAACAACATAATATAATTTTGCTACAGTTTTTCTATAATTGTACTACAATTTCGTAAATATAATGTATATCATGACTTCTTCTTCTTCTTCTTCTTCTTCTTCTTCTTCTTCTTCTTCTTCTTCGAGTTTCAATCTGAAATTCAGCTAAACCACATCTAATCTTCACCAAAACCCCTCAAAATTGAGATATAAACTCCAAACCATATTCTCAGTTGTTTGCAACAACACCCAATCCAAACAAATAATGGTTTTTGAAAACCCAAATTCAAAGTCAAAGCTTCAAAGCTTTTGAATGGTTGTCAATGGTGGAATTGCTTCTCTCTTTTCCTTTGCTTCACTTTACTGAAATTAGGGATTGAGAGATAGAGAGAGACGTAGAGAGAATTCTCAATTCTTTGCAACAACACCCAATTCAAACAAATAATATTTTTTGAAAACCCAAATTCGAATTCAAAGCATCAAAGCTTTTTAATGGTTGTCAATGGTGGAATCGTGGGTGAGTGCAAGATACATGGGGGAGGGGTGGTATGTGGAGAGAGAAACGTGGGGGAGTGGAAGATACGTTAGAGTAATTTTAGGACACTAATTATTATCATTAATTTCCTTAAAACGTACATAAATGATAATTGGGTATATAAAATGTAATTATAGTAAAACTTGAGCAGGCAGGGTAATATAGTTTCATATAGTATATAGGAATGTAAAAATTTCTGTTTTTGAGATTTTTACATTGTTGGGCTCTTATAAAATATTATTTATATTAATGTTACTATATTTGGATTATTCCAATAATAGCACATTTTATTACAAATGCAGCATATATAAATAAAGTACTAGTATTTAATAACGTATTTATTTTCTAACTCCTCCTAAAAACAAGGGATTATGTTTACTTGCCATATTTTCTTTTATTCATGTCTTCCCTTATTTCAGTAGAAGTCCTTCCCATCACTAAATTACCAACGCAAGAATTAAACAAAATATTTCTTTCTCCTCATATTTTTTATTCTTCAATGATATATAATTTGGTGTATTATACATAGTATCATCACTTGCCACATGATCAATGTCACGACCTGGATTTCCCACCATCGGGAGTCGTGATGGCGCCTACTAACGGAGCTAGGAAAGCCAAACATTTTAAACATTCCCTGATTTCACCTCAACAAGAACAATATAAATATAACGGGTCCTTTAAATTAAAGTGGAAGTCTTTAAAACATAGATAACTGAAAACCCAAAATGCGAAAGTTTAACTTTTCTCTACCCAAGACTGGTGTCGCTATCTCACGAACTACTAAAGAGTGCTACAAACAAGACTGAATAGAAATACACGAATGTCTGTCATCGGTACGATGAAAACAAACTAAAAACATAGAAAGGGACTCCGGCCTGCGAACGCCAGCTATGCTACCTCGTAAGTCCCTGGACTGAAGTCAGCTCCCGATCAATATCCTACTGCTGTGGTCCAAAAGCTACTCCGGTACCGTGATATGTGCAAAAGAGCACAGAAGTGTAGCATCAGCACAACCGACCCCATGTGCTGGTAAGTGCCTGGCCTAACCCCGGAGAGGTAGTGACGAGGCTAGACAGGGCTACCAGACTAACCTGTGCAGTTCAATATATATATACAGTAAAAGGAAAGAACAAAGAAATTAAAAAGTTAAGAGGGAGGAAAGCATACTATGGGGGAGTACAGTCCGGATATAAAGTCAACAATATAAGTAAGAAACAGGGCAATAACAATAATTAATGAGAGCGGGAAAAATCAACAGTTGCACGGCATCAACCTTCGTTCTTTTACTCTCATTCTCACCAAAAGCAATCAAATAAAGTGCACGGCATCACCCTTCGTGCTTTCCCTCACATAACTCTCATATCATGGCACGGAATGATCATTCGTGCAATTATAATCAAATCAGAGCACGGAATGTCCCTTCGTGCATAAATAATCAAAACATGGCACGGAATGACTCTTCGTGCAAATATAATCAAAGCATGGCACGGAATGACCCTTCATGCAAATATAATCAAAGCATGGCACGGAATGACCCTTCGTGCTTTATCACTCTTCCTCGCCCAAACAGTAATCACAACCAAACGGGGCGAGGGGATACACAAATAATAAGAAATGTCCCGGCAAGGGAATTACACAATTATCAGCTAAACCCTGGCAAGGGAGCAACAACAATACTCTCACATCCCGGCAAGGGAGATAATAAATGTACTCAAACCATCCCGGCAAAGGATTAATCATATCACTTTTTATTTCTTTCATTTCTTACTCAATAGTCTTTTTCATTCGAGCCAACGCTCCAAAGAATTTACAATTCATAATTAGTCATCATACATTTCACATTGCATAGAATTTATCAATTAACATGGGAGAGTCATAACAATATATGGATAAGTACATACAAGGACCCACGGTCATGCTAGATACTGGTGTATAGATACTCGTCACCATGCCTATACACCGTACTCGATCATTTAGCAATTAGCAAATAATAACACTCTAATCCTATTCCTTCAAGCCAAAGTTAGATCAAACACTTACCTCAAATGCTCCAAAATCAACTCAAGCCTCTAGTAAAGCTTTACCCCTCGAATTCTGCTCCAACTCAGTCAAATCTATGAAATAATGACTTTACAATATTAATAATAGCTAAACAAACTAAACCCAATGCCTAAATATGAATTTCTAAGCTTTCTACCCAAAATTCCAAAAATCGACCCCAGGCCTGCTTGATCAAAACCCGGGGTTCGAACCAATTTCATGTCACCCATTCCCCCACGAGCCCGGATATACAATTTGTTTTCAATTCGACCCCAAAACGAGGTCTAAATCAAAGAAAATTGAAAAGCCCTAATTCTACCCTTTTCCCCAATTCTTACCATGAACTACATGATTTCGGTCTAGGAATTTGATAAATGATGATAGAAAATGAAGAAAACGAGTTAGATAATACTTACCCAAGAAGTTTTGGTGAAGGATAGCTCTAAAAATCGCCTATGTGCTGTAGAGAAGATGAACTCGTGTGTTTTGGGTGAAAAATCCCGTTACTGGTCTGTTTTTAGGCTTTAAAAATAACTGGGCGAATTTGCCCTACGCGTTCGCGAGAGGGAATTCGCGTTCGCGATGGGCAACAGGGCAGGGCATCGCGTTCGCGATTTGGGGAATGTGAACGCGAAGGGGAAAACAGAGGGGGGTCTAGGTATTGTTCTACGCGAACGCGAGAAGGACCACGCGAACGCGATTAGGGAAATGGCAAAGCTACGTGTTCGCGAACTGTGAAATGCGAACGCGAAGAAGGAATTACTGGCGCCCTGAATTTGGCTTACGCGTTCGCGAAGTTCAAGACACGAATGCGAAGGAGGAAGACACAGAGCTACGCGAACGCGAGAGGAAGAGTGCGAACGCGAAGAAGGAAATCCCTGTGCACAAACACCAGATTTTCTGCAACTTTTTACTAAGTTCAAAACACCCCGAACCACCTCCGAATCACTCCCGAGCCCTCGGGGCTCCTAACCAAACACACACACTAACTAAACAACCTCATACGAACTTAACCGAGCGATCAAATCGCTAAAATAACATCATAAACGAGGAATCAAACCTCAAAATCATAATTTTTCATTCTAACCTCATAAACTTCAAATTTTAGATATTTAGGTCCGAAACACGTCAAATGACGTTCGATTTCGACCAAATTTCACAGAAAGCTCTTAAACCATATATAAGTCTTGTACCGGGCGTCGGAACCAAAATACGAGCCCGATACCACAGTCTTTTAATCAATTTTCATTTCCATTTTCCTTAATAATTTCAGAAAAACAATTTCACAGAAAAATTCTTTTCTCGGGCTCTAGACCTCGGAATTCGACTCCGGGCATATGCTCGAGTCCCATATTTTTTTATGGACCCTCCAGGACCGTCAAATCACGGGTCCGGGTCCGTTTACCAAAAATGTTGACCGAAGTCAACTTTAATCATTTAAGCCACATATTTTAAATTTTTCACAGAATTTAACATTTAATCTTTCCGGCTACGTGCCCGGACTGTGCACGCAAATAGAGGCAACTAAAGGTGAGGTTTTCAAGGCCTCGGAAGCACGAAAAAAGAGAGAAATACGGTGATGACCTTTTGGGTCGTCACGTTCTCCACCTCTAAAACAACCGTTCGTCCTCGAACGGACAAAAGAAAGAAGTACCTGAGTCGGGAAATAGATGAGGATAACGGCTCCGCATATCAGACTCGGACTCCCAGGTCGATGCCTCAGGAGGCTGACCTCTCCACTGGACACGCACTGAAGGAAAACTCTTCGACCTCAACTGTCGAACCTGCCGGTCTAGAATACCTACCGGCTCCTCCTCGTAAGATAGATCCTTGTCCAACTGGACAGTGCTGAAATCTAACATGTGGGCTGGATCGCCGTGATACCTCCGAAGCATGGACACATGGAACACTGGATGCACGACTAACAAGCTGGGCGGCAGGGCAAGTCTGTAAGCCACCTCTCCCACAAGATCGAGAATCTCAAATGGACCAATGAACCTAGGGCTAAGCTTGCCCTTCTTCCCAAATCTCATCACGCCTTTGTCACACCTCCTTTTTTACACACCTACCCCGAAGGACAATGTATAAAGGAGTTTTTCCATTTAAAGTGACATTATTCAAAATGGGATTATTTATTTATTTTTAGAGTCGCCACTCGGGAAAGGATGGGCTTTTGGTGTCCCGAGTCACCGGTTTAATTTAAATCCCAAATCGAGGAAAAATTTCGACTTCCCAATTGGAGTCTGCGAACCAGAAATTCTGTGTAAGGAATTCTGTTGACCCGAGGGAAGGTGTTAGGCACCCCCGGATCCCGTGGTTCTAGCACGGTCGCTTAAATTATCATAAATGGCTAAAATCTTATTTTTACTACAAGCTCCAACCTATAGTGCAATTTTAAGAATTGTTCAACCGCTTTTAATTAGTTTTTTATGAAAGTGAACGCCGTTTAAGAGCGTGTTTTCGGATCACGTCACATGAAATGCGCCCGGATCCTCGACACCTCTTATTCAACGTTTTGGGATTTGGATTTGGGCCGCATGAAATGCACACCCGTATTTAAGAAAGTAAATTATTAAAAGCGCGCCTAAAGTGGCTAGTGTCTTATTAACTTTGCGGAAGCCATGAAAATTCGCTAAATGGCATGTCCCAAATTTCTAAAATATTTTTAATAAAGCTTTAAATGGGGGCCCCGCAATTTATGCATTTTATTCGGCGAGGCTCGCCCCACTTTTATTTAAAGGCCAATACTAAAGTGACCTATGATTTTCTATTTAATTTGTTTCTACAAGGGCCTAATTAATTTGCATTTATAAATTCATGCCTCGAGTTCAAGTCCAAATTCAAACAAAAGGGAGGACCCTCTTAATTTGAACCCGCTACCTAACTCGAACACTTGAATTTATATCGTAAATTAATCCCCATATTCCTAATATAATTTTTAAAAAGGTTTTGACTTATAACAATTGTTTGGGCCTTAGAGGTTTGGCCCAGTTCTGATGGGTGAAGCTGTCCAGACGTGGACCAGTATGTGCAACAATAAACATGAATCAGGAAACAATTGATAACAGATTCAATGTTCAATATAAACAGCCTATAATCATAATTCCAACTGACAAAGCAATTTAGTACTCAAATTACTTAAGTATTTTCCTTGACTTCTATGTTATAGCTCTAAATGATTGCTCCTACTGAAGCGAGTCAGTTTGCCATTTCAACATTTACAATGATTACGTGGATCAACTCGTGTTAAAAGTTCAAAACCTGATTTTTACACTTGTGAACAACCCAAATCAGATTTCGTTTTTAGACCCGTAAACTAGCAAATGCAGATCAGTTCATGCTTCTGCAGTTGTTAACTACATATGGAGAATTAACATCAGTTTTTATGTTTTTGTTGTCATCAACGTTCAACTAATCGTTAAATGAAATTACACTAGCTTAACGAATGTCAACAGTCCGATACAAATTAAACAGTTCAAATCACTTAGAAGTAATCCTAATTAAACAGTCCATGGCATAATACAAACAAGCAAACTAAAGCCAATAACTACACATCATTTAACCGACTACAATTATAGGCATCCAAGCGAGCACAGATCTGGAATACGATTTCATTTTATTCCAATTTAAGGCTACATCAGTGTGAATTCAAGCGTGTACCTGAGATTGCAATGAGATAGAAGAGAGGAAGATGATCAGCAGCAGTAGATGACAGTGCAAAACTTCAACAGAAGACAGCTAAATCACAACCAAAATCCAGGACTGACTCGATCAAAATGCTACCAGTGGATAACCAAAAACCAAACCCCAATCAAACCCAAGCAAACTCGAAAATGAACCCAATAACACCTCGGAACTTTCGGCCAGCAAAACACAAACAATTCTTCAATCAAATAACAAGAACTTGAAACCAAAAACGAGAAGCTCTAATGTAACAATATTGTTTTTTTTTTTTCAGTTTTTGTTGCTTTTCTGAATTTTTTGGAGATGATTCAGACCTAAAGGAACTTGGATTTGAAATTCAAATTACGGATCTGTGAAGCTTTGAGAGTATTTTTTAGGGGGAATTTTTTGAGGCTCCAAAAACTCTTGGAATTTTCAAAGGGTCTAAACTTGTGAATGAAGGCAGAATACATGCCTTTTATAGGCAAACATTAGGGCAACTTTCAAATTTTCCCTTTACACCTTAGTCACTTATTAATTTTCAGATTTTAACTACTTAAACCCTTCATTTTATGCCTTGTTGGCCAAGTAACACTACTAACTTTCTGAATNATATAACGGGTCCTTTAAATTAAAGCGGAAGTCTTTAAAACATAGATAACTGAAAACCCAAAATGCGGAAGTTTAACTTTTCTCTACCCAAGACTGGTGTCGCTATCTCACGAACTACTAAAGATTGCTACAAACAAGACTGAATAGAAATACATGAATGTCTGTCATCGGTACAATGAAAACAAACTGAAAACATAGAAAGGGACTCCGGCCTGCGAACGCCAGCTAGGCTACCTCGTAAGTCCCTGGACTGAAGTCAGCTCCCGATCAATATCCTACTGCTGTGGTCCAAAAGCTGCTCCGGTACCGTGATCTGTGCAAAAGAGCATAGAAGTGTAGCATCAGCACAACCGACCCCATGTGCTGGTAAGTGCCTGGCCTAACCCCGGAGAGGTAGTGACGAGGCTAGACAGGGCTACCAGACCAACCTGTGCAGTTCAATATATATATACAATAAAAGGAAAGAACAAAGAAATTAAACAGTTAAGAGGGAGGGAAGCATACTATGGGGGAGTACAGTCCGGATATAAAGTCAACAATATAAGTAAGAAACAGGGCAATAACAATAATTAATGAGAGCGGGAAAAATCAACAGTTGCACGGCATCAACCTTCGTGTTTTTACTCTCATTCTCACCAAATGCAATCAAATAAAGTGCACGGCATCACCCTTCGTGCTTTCCCTCACATAACTCTCATATCATGGCACGGAATGATCCTTCGTGCAATTATAATCAAATCAGAGCACGGAATGTCCCTTCGTGCATAAATAATCAAATCAGAGCACGGAATGTCCCTTCGTGCATAAATAATCAAAACATGGCACGGAATGATCCTTCGCAAATATAATCAAAGCATGGCACGGAATAACCCTTCGTGCAAATATAATTAAAGAATGGCACGGAATGACCCTTCGTGCTTTATCACTCTTCCTCACCCAAACAGTAATCACAACCAAACGGGGCGAGGGGATAAACAAATAATAAGGAATGTCCCGGCAAGGGAATTACACAATTATTAGCTAAACCCCGGCAAGGGAGCAACGACAATACTGTCACATCCCGGAAAAGGGAGATAATCAATGTACTCAAACCATCCCGGTAAGGGATTAATCATATCACTTTCTATTTCTTTCATTTCTTACTCAATAGTCTTTTTATCATTCGAGCCAACGCTCCAAAGAATTTACAATTCATAATTAGTCCTCATACTCTTCACATTGCATAGAAATTCATCAATTAACATGGGAGAGTCATAACAATATCAGGATAAGTACATACAAGGACCCACGGTCATGCTAGACACCGGTGTATAGATACTCGTCACCATGCCTATACATCGTACTCGATCATTTAGCAATTAGCAAATAATAACACTTTAATCATATTCCTTCAAGCCAAAGTTAGATCAAACACTTACCTCAAATGCTCCAAAATCAACTCAAGCCTCTAGTATAGCTTTACCCCTCGTATTCGGCTCCAACTCAATCAAATCTATGAAATAACGACTTTACAATATAAATAATAGCTAAACAAACTAAACCCAATGCCTAAATATGAATGTCTAAGCTTTCTACCCAAAATTCCAAAAGTTGACCCCGGGCCCGCTTGGTCAAAATCCGAGGTTCGAACCAATTCCATGTCACCCATTCCCCCACAAGCTCGGATATACAATTTGTTTTCAAATTCGTCCCCAAAACGAAGTCTAAATCAAAGAAAATTGAAAAGCCCTAATTCTACCCTTTTCCCCAATTCTTACCATGAACTACATGATTTAGGTCTAGGAATTTGATAAATGATGATAGAAAATGAAGAAAACGAGTTAGATAATACTTACCCAAGAAGTTTTGGTGAAGGATAGATCTAAAAATCGCCTATGTGCTGTAGAGAAGATGAACTCGTGTGTTTTGGGTAAAAAATCCCGTTACTGGTCTGTTTTTAGGCTTTAAAAATAACTGGGCGAATTTGCCCTACGCGTTCGCGAGAGGGAATTCGCGTTCGCGATGGGCAACAGGGCAGGGCATCGCGTTCGCGATTTGGGAAATGCGAACGCGAAGGGGAAAACAGAGGGGGGTCCAGGTATTGTTCTACGCGAACGCGAGAAGGACCACGCGAACGCGATTAGGGAAATGGCAAAGCTACGTGTTCGCGAACTGTGAAATGCGAACGCGAAGAAGGAATTATTGGGGCCCTAAATTTGGCTTACGCGTTCGCAAGGTTCAAGACGCGAACGCGAAGGAGGAAGACACAGAGCTACGCGAACGCGAGAGGAAGAGTGCGAACGCGAAGAAGGAAATCCCTGTGCACAAACACCAGATTTTCTGCAACTTTTTACTAAGTTCAAAACAACCCGAACCACCTCCGAATCACTCCCGAGCCCTCGGGGCTCCTAACCAAACACACACACTAACTAAACAACCTCATACGAACTTAACCAAGCGATCAAATCGCTAAAATAACATCATAAACGAGGAATCAAACCTCAAAATCATCATTTTTCATTCAAACCTCATAAACTTCAAATTTTAGATATTTAGGTCCGAAACACGTCAAATGACGTCCGATTTCGACCAAATTTCACAGAAAGCGCTTAAACCATATATAAGACTTGTACCGGGCGTCGGAACCAAAATACGAGCCCGATACCACAGTCTTTTAATTAATTTTTATTTCCATTTTCCTTAATAATTTCAGAAAAACAATTTCACAGAAAAATTCTTTTCTCGGGCTCTAGACCTCGGAATTCGACTCCGGGCATATGACCGAGTCCCATATTTTTCTACGGACCCTTCGGGACCGTCAAATCACGGGTCCGGGTCCGTTTACCAAAAATATTGACCGAAGTCAACTTTAATCATTTTAAAGCCACATTTTGAAATTTTTCACAGAATTTAACATATAATCTTTCCGGCTATGCGTCCGGACTGTGCACGCAAATCGAGGCAACTAAAGGTAAGGTTTTTAAGGTCTCGGAAGCACGGAAAAAGAGAGAAATCCGGTGATGACCCTTTGGGTCGTCACAATCAAGCGTTCAAGAATTAAAAAAATTCTGATATGTTGTCATTGCTCATCGGTATGGCGAATTTTCCCAAATATTTTATACAACATGTTTGTTTTAAAATATGACATTTTAAGTATAAACATTTAGATATACGTATACTTATAATATACCAAAAATATTACATAACAATAATTGAATTAAAAACATATCTTATTTGTACGATGCTTTATAATGAAATTATACCTCCGAAGTATATTTATACAAAGGGGATTTCTGGTAGTTCTTTTCAATATTTTCTTTTTATTTTGGACAGTTTTATTTTTTCAGCAAAATATACATTTACTATATTTATAATATATTATATTGTAAAAGTTTTATATAATTTTAATATCCCTTCAATAAAATAAATCATATTAACTGAAATTATACCATGAATATAATGTAAATTCAGGTTCCATCAATATATATTTGTATAAAAGAATATAATGTAAATCATACTATGAATATTATGTAAATATTATATTAATTTATTTCACCTAAAAACAAAATTAAAAGAAAGATAAAAGGTCAGAAAATAGGAGAGTTAGTATGTTAGTAACTTGACTCCTAGAATATTGAATGAATATGTATAATTTCTGTTATGGAAAATAAGAGAGTCTAAATAGAAGAAAAGAAAAGAAAAGATGAATGTTAAAAGAGAAATCCCTACAAACAGACAAAAACAATTGGAAAAGATTCGGAGGATTTACAGATAAATAATAAATTAGTTCTTACAAATAAGCAAAAAAACGTTACGGTTTTCTTAAGGATTGACATTAATTAGGTGCTATTTTTGTTAATTACTTAGATGCCATTTTGTTAATTACTTTCTACTGCCATGATTCTGCTAAATTTTTTTAAATACTGTCTACTTATGCTTTTCTGCTCTAATATTTACTGAACTAAACTGCATTTCATCTTTCATAATGTACTAGGATATTTGCAACTTACCATATATATTTATATATACTTACTATGTTAAAAGCACGATTTCATTATCGAAAAATCATTCGTCTTTTTTATTCTTTTAAAATAGAGTTCACATTGGACAAAATAGATATCTAATTATTTTACTAATATTTAAAAATTAGAAATTTACTAAAATTCTGGTTATTAAAATATACCTTATTTGAATTTAGCAGGAAGTCCTATTATTTAAAAGTTTAAAATCAATTAGATTTACCTTTTTGTAAATTATTTAGTTAATTGAACTATGTGCCATAAGTTTAATACAACCTAATATATTTCTTTTAATGGAAATATAAAAGGGATTTTTTCATTCCTATATACTATTTGAAACTTTATTGCCCTTAATGTTCATGTTTAGCTAATTACCGGGCATAAACAAGTTTTGTTTACAAAATATATACAATCCACCTTAAAAGGCTATTTCCAATCGCTTGTCCTTAACAATGGAACAATCCTGTCACCGCTTCTTTAATCGGATCTGGTAGATCTACCACTCTTGCTCCTAGCCTCACCTTACTTATCTTGGTCCATTGCGCTCTGTGTTTCAGTTTAACTTCACTCGCACAGCCAATGCCTCCTTGCAAATTTAGATAGAGATATTTCCCAGGCACTGAATTTCGAGCTCTTCCTCCAGCAATTTGAATATTGGACTCATGAACAACTGTCCAACTCCCTTGATTAGGATCAAAGTCCTCGTTGAGAACTACAATTTCAACTTTTTCATAGGCTTCGGGTCCATATTTAATACGATTTCCTGTTACAGCGTCAACTAATTCTATTTCTAAATTGGCAACTATATTTTCCCCAGTATATACCACTGGAGGAATATCCTGTAAGACTCGCAACCGAGAACATGAAATCTGTATTCATAGGGGAAGAAGCAGGAGATGATTAACAATCTGTTCATCTAACTAACAATTAGAAATTGAACATTTATCGGACAGGTAAAAATCCATCTTCACCAATATCATACCACTTAAATACAATTTTTATACAAATTTTATACAATATGTCTTATGTATATTTTGTATCTGATTTATACATAGTAAAAACAAATTTCATGCAACAAATTATATATTATACAATTTATCTACAACTTATCTACAATTTTTTACAACTTTCACACATTATTTCTACCCAGTTAAATACAACTACAATAACATACAACTTAAATACAAATTTTATACAATATGTCTTTTGTATATTTTGTATCTGAGTTATACATAGTAAAACAAGTTTCATACAACTAATTATATATTGTACAACTTATCTACAATTTTCATACATTATTTCTACTCAGTTATATACAACTACAATATCATACAACTTAAATATAATTTTTATATATTATTGTTCAACTTTCATACAATAGTTAAATAAATTTTTTTATATAAACAACGAAATAATGATTTTTGAAAACCCAAAGTCGAATTCAAAGCTCCAAAGCTTTTTAATGGCTGTCAATGGTGGAATTGCTGCTCTCTTTTCCTTTGCTTTACATTACTGAAATTAAAAATTGAGAGATAGAGAGAGACTAGAGAGAATTCCCAATTCTTTGCAACAACATCCAATTCAAACAAATAATGTTTTTTGAAAACTCAAATTCGAATTCAAAGCTTCAAAGCTTTTTAATGGTTGTCAATGGTGGAATTGTAGGTGGGTGCAAGATACGTGGGGGAGGGGGCATGATGTGGAGAGAGAAACGTGGGGGAGTGGAAGATACGTTAGAGTAATTTTGGGACACTATCTATTATCATTAATTCCCTTAAAATATACATAAATGGTAATTGGGTATATAAAATGTAAACTTGAATAGGGAAGGTAATATAGTTTCATATAGTGTATAGAAATGTAAAAATTCCAACATGAAAATAGCCTCAAAAATTCTCAAAACTAAACAAAACAACGGGCCCATATCAACATCTAAGAAAACAAATATTTAGTCTAAGTTAGTACTTTTTAAAACACATTTCATCGAATAAGTTTCATTGTTTAGAAGGAAATACAATCAACATTAAAGTAGGAAGAACCTGTCCATTAAAAAGGGAAAAGAACACAAATACAAATTTAAATAATAAAACAGTTAAAAATATTTACATACCTCAATTTTGCTTTAAAAATCAAATTTCTCTCTAGCATTGAAAATAAAATATTCTTCTCCTCTTGTCATGTCACGACCTAATTTTTCCGATAGGCCGTGATGACACCCAACGCTACCGCTAGGCAAGCCAACAGTGAACTAACCATGTGATTGTTTCTTTTACCAATTTAGAAATAGTTGAGTTATTTTTTATTGAAGTGAGAAGTTAAATAAAATAAGAAATAAACAATTTTAAGAGCAAATGAGGTGAAGTAAATACTCAAAAATCATCAAGTATCTACTAGCATAATTTTCAAGACCTGGTATCGCAAGTGTATGAGCTACTAGCAGAATATACAAAATACTAAACTACTGTCTGATATAAAGTAGACAGAAAGTAAATACAAAAGAAAGACTTCGGGTGCTGTAGAACGGGCTCGGAAGGCAGCTCACAGCAAAGTCTAGGAGTATCAGGAGTGCGCGCCGGGATGATAATCAGATGCACCTGCCTCAGATCCTGCACGGTTAGTGCAGAAGTATAGCGTGAGTACTGTCACACCTCCTTTTTTACACACCTACCCCGAAGGATAGTGTATAAGGGAGTTTTCCCAATTTAAGTGACATTATTCGAAATGGGATTATTTATTTAACCAGAGTCGCCACTTGGGATAGGTTTGGCTTTTGGTGTCCCAAGTCACCGGTTTATCTTGAATCCCAAATCGAGAAAATTTTCGACTTTCCAAATGAAGTCTGCGAACCAGAAATTCTGACTAAGGAATTATGTTGACCCGAGGGAAGGTGTTAGGCACCCCCGGATCCCGTGGTTCTAGCACGGTCACTTAAACTATTATAAATGGCATAACATCTGATTTTAATACATGTTTCAACCTATAGTGCAAATTTAAATTATTTACCGTTTTTATTTAATTTTAAGGAGAATTGCAACGTTATTAAAACATATCTCGAACCACGTCACATAAATGCACCCATGGTTTTTGATATATTTTAACATCGTTGGGACTTGGATTTGGGTCACATAAATGCGCACCCGAGTTTAGGAAAGTAGATTTATTAAAATGCGCGCCTAAGGCAACTAACGTGTTGATAACTTTGCGGGAGGCTATGGAAATTCGCTAAATGGCTTACCCGATTTCTAAATATTTTATAGAAGTAAATAAAGAGGGCCACGCAATTTATGAATTTTGTTTGGCGCGGCACACCCGTTTCATTTTAAAGGCCATCCTAAAAAGGACTATTATTCTCTATTAAAGATTGTCTCTAAAACAACTTAACTAATTATCACTACAAATCAATTTTTTTTTAAAAGTATTGAAAAGGTTCGGGCCTCAAGATCAGGTCCAAATTTAAACAAGGGGACTTCCATTACTAAAAATTCCGTTAGTTCAAATTTTCTACCTAACTTGAAAGGCCCAAAAATTGTATTACAAATTTAAAACAATGACTTTAAATGAATTCAAGCCTCAACACTTAGGACTTGGAGATCAGCCCAAGAAATAGCCGGCTTGCATAAGAAGCTGTTCAAAAGGGCTTCTGAGCAGGCCCAGCACGAGGGCAACAAATCGGGGCTTAAGCCCAAAACGCATAGACCCATGACTTAATGAGTTAATTAATTTAAAGGAGGCCTAGTGATGTTCTGGTAGTTATTGTATAACTCGGCCAAATTAAGCCCCATTCCTTGTGGCCCAACGGTCTGGGCATTAATCAAGTAAGACTAAATTGTCCTTACTAATTTAATCAAACTTTCATCATCAAATAGTGATTCAAATTATAAGCTAGTATCAGGACTTAACTTCTGATTGCACATGAAATATGAATTAGAATTTAAGAGAAAAACTAATAATGGACGTTTGAGATACAACTCACATATCAATAGAATTGAAGCATTTTAATCATGTGAACCTAATAGACAAACGGATCTCTCACAAGCAGGTATGAAATTCATTAACCACTGATGTTGAATGAAAATCGATCACCTGTGGCTATTAAATGCCTAAGCTTAATGAATTACAAGTTTTCAACTCCTTCAAATGACTTCAAATACTCAAATCACAGGCTAAACCATAACAGACTTCTGATTCAAATTAACACATTGTTTTTGAATTAACACATCGCTTTTGAATTTCTGATTTTCAAATTAACACACGGTGACGTAAACATCAAACTCGACTAAAACCAATCTAACACTACTAAACACAACACTCATATGATCGTGAAAGGAAATAAAATCAGTTTAAAAGTCCTATATAGTTCCAAACAGTACAAACTAGTTACACATCTAACTAACAAATGGAATTTAACTAAGATAAACTATGAATAAATGCAGGAAAATAACAAGAGCAGCAGGCAAGGAGTAATAAGGCTTCATTGCACTCTTAAATCAAGCATTACATCGCCCAGAGGTGCAGGGTTTGTACCTGGAAATTGAATTAAAATGTGATGAAATAAGGTCATAAGCAGCAATGAACGACAGCAGTAACCTCAGCAGAAAAACAGCAATGCCCAGTCCAAAAACCTAGGAAAATGAGGACAAAATGCAATAGACTTCCAAATTAAGCTTCAATCAACCAAAAACCCAGCTGAATTTTGAAAACCTAGCTTTATGCACCCATGTAATTGAATAGAAGCAGATCTGGACCTTTTTTTTTTTTTGAATTTTCAGTAGTTGTTTTTGTAGTAATTTGGAACTTGAATTTGAATTGTGATTTACCTAAACTCTAAGATTTGAATTTTTGAGTTTTCAGTATACCGAAACCTTACTAAAACCTCTAACTTTCTCAGTACTTTTTCCTTTACAAACCTAAACT